>NC_091567.1:38779082-38784082 GCF_042767895.1 Penaeus vannamei
AATCAGAATAACTGAACAAACCTGAAACATACATATTCTTTTCTTTACACACAGCCAACGTATAATGATATGCGGCACAGTGCCAGTAATTACCACATGCTACAGGTGTGCCAAGGACGCTGTCTCAGGAGTGACCTTGCTAATGACAGACAAGTGTCATTTCTCGTTCAAACTGGTATTGATGGAGGTCGAAGTTGGGAATAAGAAAAAAATACCAGGTTTTTCGGGAAATTTGTAAAAGTTTATGTGTTTATAGATTTTTACTTGTGTTTATATTTTTTCATGATTTTTTATGTTTATATTTTTATATTATGTTTATGTTTATATTTCTAATATATGTTTATAATTTTTATATGTTTATAATTTTTATATGTTTATATTTCATATATGTTTATATATGTTTATATTTCATATGTTTATATGTGTTTATAATTTTTGTTTATGTTTATATTTTTTGTATATGTTTATATATGTTTATAATTTATATATATATGTTTATATGTTTATAATTTTTATGTTTATAATTTTTTATATATGTTTATACATGTTTATATTTTTTATATGTTTATGTATGTTTATAATTTGTATATATGTTTATATGTTTTAAATTTTTTGTATGTTTATATTTGTTTATAATTTTTATATATGTTTATATATGTTTTATATATGTTTATATTTTATATGTTTATAATTTTTATGTTTATAATTTTTATATATGTTTATATAGGTTTATTTTCAATTTTGTAAGTTTATATATGTCGTAGTTTGGGAATTCGGTGCCTTTCAAAATACCAGGTTTTGGGAAGCTAGAAGATAGAAATAAAAATATACCTCATTTGAAATATTCAAAAAATACAGGAGAATAAATTTAGGTTTGAATATGGACACTTTTAAGGGGGATGAAATAAATACAAGAATAAAACTTAATTAGAAAGTCAAAGAAGATATTTTAAGAAGTTCAATCACCCACATTAAGAAGTTCTCAACATCACACATTCAGAAATAAAAATAACAAATTTAGTTTAAACATGGCCCTTTTAAGAGGATAAAAATAAGCTTAAAAATAAAACATTTCTTTTCATTTTTTTCATTTTTTAATTACCAACAGATTTATGCTAATCGTTTTGTTTTTTTTGTGTGATTTTTTAAATTGATTTTTTTATCCTATTTTTCTTTCTTATTCAAAGAAAATATATTCAAAAGTTCAATCACCCACATTGAGAAGTTCTAAATAACCTACATTTAGAATTTAAAAATAACAAATTTAGACTGAAATATACCCAACTTTTAACAGGGGAATGAGGTACAAAAATAAAATTAATTAAGAAATTCATTAAAAAAAATATTTAAAACCTCCAATAACCCATATTTAAAAAAAAAATCTAAATACCACACATTTAGAATTTCAAAAAAAGAAAAAGAAAAATTAAATTGAGGTGACCAGGACCCCCCCCCCTCCCCCCTCCCCCCTCTCTCTTTAACCCCTTGGGCACGCGACTCAATTACAACATATATATATATATATATTCAGATATAAAAAAAGACCTTGATATGTATGTTAATATCGAATTATGATATGTGTGGTCACGTGATATCCGTTTTAATACTCGATATCAAAAAAAATAAAATAATTTAGGGATAAAGAGAAATATGTGTTAATAGCGAAGATTTTAGACCATCATGTCACTCGTTCTCTTCAGGAAATAAAAATGAGATTGTAGGTTAAAGGGTTAATCCTATTTTATTCAATCAATCACTGTCAGGGTGTGTATGTGTATATGTATGTGTATACGTGTGTGTATATATGAGTGTATTAATACATATATAGAGAGATATGTGTGTGTGTGTGTGTGTGTCTGTATATATATGTGTGTGTGTGTGTCTGTATATATGTGTTTGTGTCTGTGTGTGCCTGTATATCGGTGTGTGTGTGTGTGTATATATATATATGTGTGTGTGTGTCTGTATATATATATATATATATATATATATATATATATATATATATATATATATATATATATATATATGTGTGTGTGTGTGTGTGTGTGTGTGTGTGTGTGTCTGTGTGTGTCTGTGTGTGTCTGTATATATATGTGTGTGTGTCTGTATATATATGTGTGTGTGTCTGTATATATATGTGTGCGTGTGTGTGTGTGTGTGCATGTATCTACACATACGTACATACATATATAATGTTATTTTATTAATGCCTTATTACTGATACGATTAACGACTTACTGTCTCCAGTATATAAGGTTCATAATTGCTTGTGTTCATGTGCTTGTGGCCTTTAATTACTCTCCTTATTATTTCTCTCTTATCATTAAGTTACTGTTCTTATCGCTGCTATGTCAGTTAATTACCTTTCTTATCGTGTTTTTTATCTCCATCTTTCACTTTCTCTCTTTCTTTTCTTTGCTTTTTGTGTCTTTCTGTTTATCATCGTATGGTTTGTCTCTTCTTTCACTTTCTCTATTTCTTTCTTTCGTTTCTGTGTCTTTCTGTTTATCATCGTATGGTTTGTCTCTTCTTTCACTTTCTCTATTTCTTTCTTTCCTTTCTGTGTCTCTCTATTTATCATCGTGTGATTTGTCTCTTCTTCTTTCACTGTCTCTCTATCTTTATTTCCTTTCTGTTTCTTTTCGTTATAATCGTATGGATTATCTCCCTCTTTCACTTTCTCTCTTTCTTTCTTTAATTCCTTTGTTTCTTTTCGTTATCATCGTATGGTTTATCTCCCTCTTTCTCTTTCTCTTTCCTTCTTTCTTTCCTTTCCTTTCTGTTTCTTTTCGTTATTATCATTATCGTTGTTATTGTTACTACGTCGATTGCTTTGTAATCACTTTTATTTTATTTATATCAATTAGGTATTAATTATATTGTTTGTGTTTTTGTCATTATTATAACCATCAATGTTATTAACTTTTTGAGTCGTACTTGTGAAATCACTTTTGTTATTATTGTGTTATCATTTGTTATTTTTGTTATCGTCATTTATGTTATTTCTATCTTTATTGCTTTTTGTTGCTGTTTGATGTTTCGCTGTTGTTGTTGTCATTATGATCGATATTATTGTTGATTTTGCTATTTGATGTGTGATTCTTATCTTCGCTTATTCTCATATTCGTTTTATCTGCTCCCTTTCACCCTTATCCCCCCCCCCGTCATTCTTCCCTGCACCCTCCCCCTCACTCCCCTCACCCCCTCTCACCCTTCACAGTCCCCCTCACCCCCTCACCCCTCCCCCTTTTCTATCTTATCTTTTCCCTTCCTCCTTTCTCTTCATTTTCCCCTCCTCTCCCTTCCTTCCATCCCACCCGTCACCCCTTCCTCCTTACTCCCCCCTCTCCTTCCCGCCCATCCCTCCACCCCCTTCACAGTCCCCCCTCATCCCCTCCCCCTCACCCCTTTTCTATCTCATCCTTTCCCTTCCTCCTTTCTCCTCCTTTTCCCCTCCTCTCCCTTCCTTCCACCCCACCCCTCTTCCCTCCACCTCCTCCCTCCCCCTCTCCTTCCCCCATCCCTCCACCCCCCTTCCCCCTCCCTCCTCCCCCTTTCCCTCCCTCCACCCCCCTTCCCTCCACCTCCTCCCTCCCCCTCTCCCTCCACCCCGTTAGAGAGTGACTCACGGAGAGTAAATGGGGTGGGGAGTAAATTAATAAATAGAAGAATAGGGAGAAAGGAGAGAAAGATAAAGAGGAGGAATTAGAGGATAGAGGGGAAGGAGAGAAAAAGGAATAAAATAGGGGGAAAGAGAGACAGATAAAAGGAATTAATTAGAGAATAGGGGGAGAAAGAGAGAAAGATAAAGGGAGGAAAGAGAGAAAGATAAAAGGGGTGAATTAGAGAATAGGAAGAGAGGAAGGGGGAAGAGAGAAAAATGAATGAAATGCGTTAACGAACAAGGGATAAAAGAAGAAAATAAGTTAAATTTCTTAAAGCATTGGGAAAGGAGAGAAATATTACTGAAATAAATTGATAAATAGAGAAAAAGGGAAAAGGTATACACATGACTAGGCGAATACACACACACACACACACACACACACACACACACACACACACACACACACCCGCACACACACACACACACACACACACACACACACGCACGCACACACACACACACACACACACACACACACACACACACACAAACACACACACACACACAGACACACACACATATATATGTATATATGTGTGTGTATGAGTCAAGGAAAAACATAAGGAATTGGAATCGATTCACATGCAATGCAATGCAATAAAATAAATAAATAAATAAATAGAGGAATTAAAACCAAAAGATGAAATAGATGGAAATATCGAAGCAAGGAACTGAATAAACATGATGGTGAGGGTGATGATGATGAAGATGAAGATGATGACGATGATGATGACGTCACTCTCGAACCCTCGTGCCTGCCAACGTGACAGACCACGTGACCTCACGCGTGTGACGTCAGTTTGTGATTCTGTGTCGGGTGCTTTTGCTTGGTTTAATTTTTTTGGGGGGAGAGGGGGGGAACAGAGATGGAGGAAGGAGGAGGAGGAAAGAAAGGTGGAGGAAGGAGGAGGAGAAGAGAGAGATGGAGGAAGGAGGAGGAGAAGAGAGAGATGGAGGAAGGAGGAGGAGAAGAGAGAAGGAGGAAGGAGGAGCAGAAGAGAGAGATGGAGGGAAGGGGAGGAAAGGGAGATGGGGGAAGGAGGAGGAGATGGAGGAAGAAGGAGAGAAAATAGGGAAGAAAGGGAGGAGGAGAAAGGGGGAGAGGGGAGGAAGGGGGAAGGGAGGAGATGGAGGAGAAGGAGAGAAAATAGGGAAGAAAGGGAGGAGGGAAATGTGAGAGGTGAGGAGGAGAGGAGAAGGGGGAGAGAGAGGGAGGAGAAGGAGGATGAAGGGAGAAGGAAAAGGGAAGACAAGGAAGAGGGAAAGTGGAGGAGGGGGAATTATGAGGAGAGGAAAAGGAGGAAAGAAGGAAGGAAAGATGGAGGAAGAA
>NC_091567.1:38799082-38801582 GCF_042767895.1 Penaeus vannamei
AGTGAGTGGAGAGAGGCAGAGAAGCGAAAGAGAGGGATAGACAGACAGACAGAGAAAGAGGAAGAGAGAAAGAAGAGAGAAAGAAGAGGAAAGAGAGACAGACAGAGAAAGAAAAAGAGAGAAAGAAGAGGAAAGAGAGTGATAGACAGACAGACAGAGAAAGAGAGAGAAAGAAGAAGAAAGAGAGGGAAGGACGGACAGACAGAGAAAGAAAAAGAGAGAAAGAAGAGGAAAGAGAGACAGAAAGAGAAAGAAAAAGAGAGAAAAGAAGAGGAAAGAGAGGGAATGGAGAATGGAGAGGGAAGAGGAGAAGAAGAGATGTGATAACCATGATGAGTTTATTACACTTAAATTGACATCATCATACATCTTGCATCCTGGTGTGTATGTTGTTTTTGTAACGAGAGAATAATTTGTTTTCTCTCTCTCTCTCTCTCTCTCTGTCTCTGTCTCCCTCTCTCTCTCTCTCTCTCTCTCTCTCTCTCTCTCTGTCTGTCTGTCTCTGTCTGTCTCGTCTCTCTCTCTCTCTCTCTCTCTCTCTCTCTCTCTCTCTCTCTCTCTCTCTCTCTCTCTCTCTCTCTCTCTCTCTCTCTCTCTCTCTCTCTTTCTCTCTCTCTCTCTCTCTCTCTCTCTCTCTCTCTCTCTCTCTCTCTCTCTCTCTCTCTCTCTCTCTCTCTCTCTCTCTCTCTCTCTCTCTCCCTCTCTCCCTCTCCCTCTCTCTCCTTCCGTCCCTCTCCTTCCCTCTCCCTCTCCCTCTCTCTCTCCTTCCCTCTCTCTCTCCCTCTCCCTCTCCTTCCCTCTCCTTTCCCCTCTCCCTCCTCTCCCTCTCCCTCCCTCTCTCCCTCTCCCTCTCCTTCATCTCTCCCTCACTCTCTCCCTTTCTCTCCCTCCTCCCTCCCTCCCTCCCTCCTTCTTCCCCCTCTCCCTCTCCCTCTCTCCTTCCTTCCTTACACCCCTGTCCTCTCCCTCTCCTTCTCCCTCCCTCTCCATCTCCCTCTCCCTCCCCCTCTCCCTCCTTCCCTCTCCCTCCCTCCCTCCCTCCCTCCCTCCTTCTCCCTCTCCTTCTCTCTCTCTCTCTCTCTCTCTCTCCACGCCATATTTAAAGGGATCTCTAGCTAGTTAAAGTCCCTCTGGAGGTTTTTTTAAAGGGATGCACGTAGGTCATCCAGCGGGATTGCGGGATTCTGGCATGGATCTTGGCACTATGCTTGCACTCTAATTTTTGGAGGCGATGGTGCTTGTGTAGGTCGGAGGGTATTGTGGCGGTGTTGTGCTTGTGTAGATTGGAGTGTATCTTCGTGTTGTGCTTGTGTAGATTGGAGTGTGTCTTGGAGGAGGTGTTATGCTTGTAACTATTTCTAAAGACGATGGTGCTTTTGTAGATCGGAGTGTATCTTGGAAGTTATGCTTGTATCTATTTCTAAAGACGATGTTGCTTGCAGATCGAAGTGTATTTTGGCGGTGTTGTGCTTGTGTAGATTGGAGTGTATCTTCGAGTTGATGTTGTGTTTGTATCTATTTCTAAAGACGATGATGCTTGTAGATCGGAGTGTATCTTGGATGTGTTATGCTTGTATTTATTTTTGCTGTGTATGCTTAGAGTGTAGAGTGTGTTCATGTTGTATGTGAAGATTTACATACAGTATGCAATGTGTACGCATACACGGATGAATACACGTATACACTCGTATACGTACACATATATACACATACACAGGCACACACACATACACATCTTAGCCCGTAGTCTACATACAAGAGAGACAGACAGACAGACAGAGAAAGAAAAAGGGAGAGAGAAAGAGACAGAAAGAGAGAAAAAGAGACAGAAATACAGAGATAGAGACAGCAGACAGACAGAGACAGAGAGAGAGACAAAGAGACAGAGAGACAGAGACAAAGAGAGACAGAGACAGAAAGACAGAGATAGAGACAGAAAGAGAGAGACAGAGACAGAAAGAGAGAGAAAGAAAGAGAAAGAGAAAGAGAGACAGAAAGAGAGAGAGAGAGAGAGAGAGAGAGAGAGAAGTTGCTAATATGGCATGTACCGCCGCGTAAGATCCCAGGGAGACCACAAGGCATAAATAATTCGTCCTTTTAAAACGCCAAGGTCGAGGAAGAGAGGGGGGAGGGGGGAGGATGAGAGGGATGGGGGAAGGGGGAGGATGAGAGGGAGGGGGCAGGGGAGGATGAGAGGGATGGGGAGGGGGGGAGGATGAGAGGGATGGGGGGAGGATGAGAGGGATGGGGGGAGGGGGAGGATGAGGGGGAGGGGGAGGGGGAGGGGGATGGGGGAGATGGGGGGAGGATGAGAGGGATGGGGGGATGGGGAGGGATGAGAGGGAGGGGGAGGGGGAGGATGAGAGGGAGGGGGGAGGGGGAGGATGAGAGGGATGAGGGAGGGGGAGGATGAGAGGGAGGGGGGAGGGGGGAGGATGAGAGGGATGGGGGAGGATGAGAGGGAGGGGGATGGGGGATGATGAGAGGGATGGGGGGAGGG
>NC_091567.1:38814082-38816582 GCF_042767895.1 Penaeus vannamei
CTGTCTCTGCTTTTATTCTATCTATTTCTATTTCTATCTGTCTATCTGTCTCTGCTTTTATTTTATCTATCTCTATCTCTATCTATCTGTCTCTGCTTTTATTTTATCTATCTCTATTTCTATCTATCTATCTGTCTCTGCTTCTATTCTTTCTATCTCTATCTCTATTTTTATCTGTCTTTATCTCTATCTCTCTATTTTCATCTTAGCTCAGTCTTTTAACCCCTTGACCGCCATCTCTGACGTCATTCTGTGTATCTCTGACGTCACAAGGGCAGCTGGGACTCAAGCACCGGTCAAAAACAAAACAAAAAAATATGTGTAAGTCCGTAACCCACAAGCAGTATTTTTTAAATAAATTGTTTTGTTGCTTTTTTGTTTTTGTTTTTTTCTTACTGTCGCTGTAACAAAAATATCGTTTAGTCTCGACGGGAACTTGTTGTCAAAATACGTCAGTTCAGGAGAAATCATTATGAGTTTTTATTTTTTTTCTCGGAATTCGGGAACAGAAGACCTTGATTCAGACTTAATTTTATCGGGTTTTTATTCTTGTTCCTAAGAAGGGCTACGCACTTATTCTCTAATTTCCTGAACGGGTCTCGGGTTTCGCTTCATTCGTCTACAGCAATTAAGTTGTGATGAAAAAAAGTAATATTAGACAGATAAATAGACTAGATAGACAAAACAAAATGACATCAAATCAAGTTAAATCTGGACACATTATTTCCGACATGAGACTCGTTTTGCGTTCGTTTCCCGCCAAAACCCCAACCGGAAGGCTACGCACTTATTCTCAAATTTCCTCAACGGATCTCAAATTTCACTTCATTCGTCTACGGCAATTAAGTTGTGAGATAAAAAAGAAATAATGGACAGATAAATAGAATAGATAGACAAACCAAAATGACATCAATTAACAGAGTATATTAAAATTTCCGAATTAAGTTGAGCCTCGTTTTGCGTTCGTTTCCCGCCCAAAAAAACAACAACTAACCTATCTCTTTTCTTCTTTTTTTCTTTTCTATTCTGTCTTGATGAGTCGCTCTTTCAAGTGAAAAGACAGCTTTTATCCGGCATTTTAGACGAGGGAAAGGGAATTTTCCTCCGAAGAAAGTGATGCTAATTCGAGAGAGAACATGACACGGCCGGCGACGCGGGGGAATTGATTAGCTTTCGGCGGCGGTGGAGGGCTTTCGTGCGTAGGAAAGAGAGGCAGAGAGAGAGAGAGAGAGGAAGGAAAGAGGCAGAGAGATAGAGACAGAGAGAGAGAGAGAGAGACAGAGAGAGAGAGAGAGAGAGAGAGAAAGAAAGAAAGAAAGAAAGAAAGAAAGAGAGAGAGAGAGATGGAAAGCTGAATGGAGAAGGAGAGAGGGGGGGGAAGAGAGAAAGAGATAGAGATATGAATGGAGAAAGAGAGAGGGAGGAAAGGAGAGAGATTGAGAGAGAGAGACAGATTAAGAGAGAGAGAGAGAGATTAAGAGAAAGGGAGAGAGACAGACAGAGATTAAGAAAGAGATACAGAGATTAAAAGAGAGAGAGACAGAGACAGAGATTAAGAGAGAGAGAGATGAGAGTGAAAAAGAGAGACAGACAGACAGAGACTGAGGTGAGATACAGAGATATACTAAAATAAGAGAGAAAAAAGAGAGAGAAAAAAAGAGAGACAGAGATCAAGAGAGAGAGAAATCAAGAGGGAGATAGAGATTATGAGAGAGAGAGAAAAATTGAGAGAGACAGACAGAGATCAAGAGAGAGAGAGAAAACAAGCCGACCGGAGGAAACCCATGACGTCATAGGCCTAACCTCGTAAAAGGGAAAATAGATCCTTGTCCAACTTTCCAAAAATGGTAGCTTTTAATCCACGAATGACAACAGACTTTTAAAAGCGACAAACAACCCCAATATGATTTGCAAAACATGAAGACTATATCGGTTATATTATGTTCATATTATCTAGTATCTTTTATATTTGTTATCTTATGTCCTTATCTACTTAATATCTTGTTTACATGAACACAAATACAGTAGCGTAAACACAAGAATTTATTTTCATCTTTTTATTGTGGCTGTTTTTCGTCTATTTCTTTTTTCTTTTTTCTTTTTCTTTTCTTATTATTTACATGTTTTATTAAAAAAGAAAAAAAATATATATCAGAATATTTTATCTGACTATATAACTTAAATGATAAAAAGTACTAAATACATATGGTCAGTTATTTAAAACTCTAATATTATGACTATATAAACTTGAAAAAAAAACAGATGCATTTAACCAATTATTGTAAATACTAGCATTTAACTAGTGTGTGTGATCCCTTACCCCCCTCCCCCTCTCCTCCCCGCCCCCTCCTCCTTTCCTTCCCCTCCCCTCGCCTCTCCCCCGTCCTTCCCCCCATTCCCACTCTCTCTCCTCCATTCCCCCATTCCCACTCTCTCTCTCCTCCATTCCCCCCACCCCTCATTCCCCCTCTCCCACCTCCACTCCCCTTCCCCTCCTTAT
>NC_091567.1:38834082-38854082 GCF_042767895.1 Penaeus vannamei
GATCGCTTTTTAACTCTCTCTTTCTCTCCTTCTCTCTCTTCTCCATTCTTCTTCCTCTCTTTTCTCCATTTCTCTTTCTGTCTCTTTTCTTTGTCTCTTACGTGTATTAGACTCTTTGTCTGTCTTTATCTCTCTCTCTCTCTCTCTCTCTCTCTCTCTCTCTCTCTCTCTCTCTCTCTCTCTCTCTCTCTCTCTTTCTCTCTCTTTTGCGCATTTTTGACGATGTGGTATAAAAGTTTAATTATGTTTACCATCACTGTATTTATGTATATTTGTAGCATGGATAATGTGTATATGTATTAATACTTAACTTATTCTTTCTCTGTACACCTTCATGTGTACACAAACGTACACTTACATTTGTTGATGTATGGGTAAACACATTGTTTTTATGGTACAATTTGGTATCTTTTGGTCAGTGTATCCTGTTTCATAACTATAAACGTTATTGTTGTCTGGTTATAACAATAACACGGTGTATGTGTATAAAATGTGGATAGACATATACTGTATTTTCTGCAGGTTGTATGTGTATGTAAAATTAATTTCATTCAGCTTATGTAAGTGCTTTTTTTTTTTTTTTTAATGGCAATGGTTAGATATATTTTTTTTTACACAATTCATCAGTCTTTCATTTAAATCAAATGAAAGTTTTATGTTTTTTTTTTTTTTTTTTTACTAAGCTCTCTTCATTGATTTCTTAGTATTCATCATTTCTCATTCTCTTTCTTTTTCTTTTGTTTCTATATTATTCTTATTCTCTCAGTCATCGTGAACATACATTTTCTCTTTTATAAGTTTTTAGAAAAATCTATCAGTTATCATTTTTTTTTTTTTATCCTTTACAAATTTTCTTTAATTTATTTCATACTCTTTTTCGTTACTTTTTCCTTTATTTATATTATAGTTTTCTTTATCTATATCATTCTTTTTTCATTGTTTTTTTCTTATCTATATATACTTTTCTTTATCAATATCATACTTTTTTCATTAAGTTTTTTTCTTTCTTTATTTTATACTTTTCTTTATCTATATCATACTTTTTTCATCAAGTTTTTTAATACGTTTCTTTATCTATATCATATTTTTCTTTTTTTTCTTTATTTTATACTCTTAATTCTTTTTAATACTTCCAACACCTTCGTTTCACAAAGGGGGGTAGGGGTAGAAGGGATAAATCTCAAAACACAAATATTTCATTAGAAAATTAGAAAAGTTTTTAATGTTTTTTTCCTCTCTGGTACAAGTATGTAAATAATTAATAATATATATATTTTTTTTAAACTGTTTGGGGTACAGTGGTATTACGGTAAAATATTTTGTTTTTTGTTTTTGTTTTTTTTTTAATTGTTGTAATATATAAACTATCGAGATATGCTTTGTTGACAGCTTGAGGACGCGCGAAGTTCAAATATGTAAATGAGGGCATCGTGACACGTGCAAAAATATATATATATATATATATAAAGAGAAAAAAAAAAGTTATCCTCAACATCACAATTTTATATATTCTTTTAAATACATATATATAAAATTAAAAAATAAGGATCCAAACGGAAAAATAATAATATTATTACAATCTCCCAAAAAATAATGATAATAATAATAATAATGACAAAAAAAAAAACACGCGTGTGTAAAATACAGGCGCTTTTTTTTCTTCTTTTTTTAAATTAATTAATTCAATAAATACATAAGCACACCCAAAATAATTAGGTGTATGGATTGGCCTTTCAGAGGGGGGGAGGGGGTGGGGGTGTGAAGGAAAGCGTGGGAGGGGGGAGGAGGTTGAGGAGAGAGGAAGGGGGGGGGGGAGAGGGAGAGGGGGGTGGGGGGGGTGAAGCTGAAACCCAGGCTGAAGATGCAATATTATATATATATTTATATAAAAAAAAAAAAGGAAAAAAAAATGCACAAAGTGGAGGAGGAGGGATGGGGGGGGTGAGAAATAAAAATTCGATTTCTTGCGAAGAATGAAACAGAAAAAAGAAAAAAGAAAAAAAATGGGATTATTTGTTACGCTGAACAAATACGAGAGGGAATTGAGGGGGGGGGTGGGGGTGAGAGGGAGAGGGGGATCACAACAGGGTATTTGATCCCAAGAAATGAAAGAAAAAATAAAGGCAAATAAAACCTTATTCTTTTTTTTTCTTAAATAGAAACGAAAGTAAAATCCGAGACGTTGAAAGAAAATAGAACATTTCTTCTTAACATTCAAAGATCAGAAATAAATAAAAAAAAAAATTCTCTCCCTCCTTTAAAAAACAAAGAACCAAACTCAAAAAAGAACATAAAATTCTTTCTTTTTTTCTCATACGGTGTTGCATTTCCTTTCCACACCAGAAAAAGGAAAAAAAAGATTATATATATAAATTACATTTATCTTCAACTAATTTTTTTTTTTATCCACACGCGTCACACAGATGCTATCTCAATAAACAAATTACCTCGTGATTTTAATTCAAATTTCTAATACTCCTTTTTGTAATGTTCTTCTCAAGTTCTC
This sequence comes from Penaeus vannamei, assembly GCF_042767895.1. NCBI lineage: Eukaryota > Metazoa > Arthropoda > Malacostraca > Decapoda > Penaeidae > Penaeus > Penaeus vannamei. The sequence continues at coordinate 38,836,589 of NC_091567.1, forward strand.
CTTATCAATTCTTTTAAATCGTATATGTACACTGTAACTTAGACAAAAAAAAATGTATATATATTGACAAAAGTTTGGGGTTTTTTTTAGCTTTCTTTCGAATCTTCACAAAAGCCGATTTAATTAAGAGCAGAGTTTGATTAAATAAACATTAACATCAGGTTAATGTCAAACCCTGTGTACTCTCTGTGTCCAAAAGGAGAAAGGTGTTACAAGTACATTTCGTATTACATTTTGGTGTACAAATAAAAAGTAAATGACCAATGATACATATAAAATAAATCGGAGAGGGGGCAGGACGGGAGGAGGAGGAGGAATAGGAGGAGGAATAGGAGGAAAGGGAGGAGAAGGAGGGGGGGATTAGAAGAAGAGGAGGAAGAGGTAGGATGAAGAAGGGAATTAGAAAGAGGGGAAGAGAGAATAACTCGCAAAAAAATAATAATATTAATAATCTGTCTTATGGTTTATACTGATTCCTCTCTATACATGTCTGGGTTAATGGGGAACGGGTGGGAGGGAAAATATAATAACAGGAAATAAAATAAGGAATTAAGAGACAAAATCGAAGTAAAGGGGGGAGGGGGATATATAAATAACATAATTAAAGAGTTCTCGGTGGGGGGAGGGAGGGAGGGAGAAAGAGAGACAAAGAGGGAGAGAGGGAGAGTGAGTGGGGGGGGGGAGAGAGGGGGAAAATAAATCCCCCTCCCCTCCCCTACCCCCTACTTCACTCTACACCCCCCCACCTATTGCCTCCCCCTCCCCATTCCTCGCCACGAACTCACTAAAATATATTACTGTACATAATACACACACGAATGCCACGTTCGTCCCACCATGGAAGTGATGTGGTGGGGGTAAGGGGGGGTAGGGAGTAGAACAAAGGGGGGTAAGGGGGGTAGGGGGAGTAGAACAAAAGGGGGGGAAGAGGGAAGGGGAGGGAGGGGGAGGGGGGTACACTAACCGACACCCATACCCTCGTGAAAGACTTTTTTTTTATATTTAAATTAAATTCGACACCAAAATCCTTCTTTTTAAATATTTCTACCCAAAAAAAGGAGAGACAAAAATCCCCCCAAAAACGGAAGTCTTTTCATTTAAATAATGTTATTAATATTAAATAATAATTAAAAGAAGCTCAAAAAAAAGTAAATAAAAAGGAGGGGTATATTTCCCCCTCCCTTTTCTACTCTCCGAAACTTTAAATAATACGAAAAAAAATATACAAAAGATTCTTTTTAATTCATTTTTTCCTCTACCGGCATCAGTGTCTCTGTCTTTTCAGCAAAACAAAAGGGGGGAGAGATAGATAGATAGATAGGGAGATAGATAGATAAGAGACAAAAGGAAACTAATAAATTGAGAGAGGAATTAAGAGAAAAACAGAAAAAAACTAAGATTGAGAGAGAAATTAAGAGAAAAAACTAATAGATTGAGAGACATTAGAGAAGAAAAATACATAGATAGAATGAGATTTATAAGACAGAGGAATTGAAATAAAAGCAATATATACGGAAAGAGAAGTTGGGTGCGGCACAAACAGGCGCGGAATATTAATCTATCTTTTATTTTAGTTTTTTTCTTTAAATAACTATACAAAAATATAATAATATAATGAACACTAATATACACGGAAAAATATCGGTGAACATAAGGAAGTTACATCTTTCTTTTTTTCTTACTTTTTTTACTTTCATCTAAAGTATAATATGTGACCTTTTTTCGACCTTTTTTTGTTTGTTTGTTTGTTTGTTTCTCTTACTACAAGAATCTTAACGGCTAAGCTTCTCTATAAAAGAAATCTTGTTAACCTTACGAATTAGAAAAAAAAATATCAAGAATTAACTTCGTTCAACCGATTGGAAAAGAGGGAGGGGGGATAGAGGGGGATAGAGGGGGGAGGGAAGGAGGGAGGAGAAGGGATAGAGAAGAAAAGGAAATAGGAAAAAAAGACGAAGAGAAAGAAAGTAGGAGAAAGAATAAAATAAAAAAAGAGAGAGAACTTAAGAAAGACAGAAGAGAGAGAGAGAGAGAAAAAAAAAAGTTTTCTGTACCGCCCCCCCACACACATATCAAAAAGAGGGGGGGAGGGAGGGAGGGAGGGAGGAGGAAAATAATATATATATATTGTCCATACATGAGCCTTTCAAAACCTCATGAAATCAATGCCACAACCCTGGGACTGGGGGGGAAGGGGGGTGGGGAGAAGAAGGAGAGGGAGAAGGAGAGGGAGAGGAACAAGGAGGGGGGGATAGGGAGGGGGAGGTCAGATATGGGTCATCTCCTGGGCCATTTTTTTTTTTTATATTAACATAATAAGGCTATATCTATCCATAAAACGCAAAAAATTATAGAGAAAGAATGGAGAACGCTTTCATATTTTAAAAATAATAAGGAAAGAAATTCGGACCAACACTTGGCAGACAAGTATAATATATACTATACATATAATAATAATTATCGCAATAAAATTAATTAAGAACAATAATTACAATCGAGTGAAACAAAATAACTGCCTGGGGACACGGTCTTCCAAGAGGGGGGGGAGAGGGGGGGTAGGAAGGGGGAGGGGGGGAGAATGGGGGGGGCGTAAAAAAGCATTTGTGTTCGAGAAAAATATTCTTTTTTTTCTTCTTCTTCTTCAAAAGGAAAAGGTCAAAACACTTCTAAAATAATAATTATAAATTGGGATAATAATTAGAATAAAGTTAAAGAGAAAATAGAGAATTGAACCAAGGCATCTTTCTTTTTAAAAGTGAAATTTCTTTTAAGTTTGTATTTACATGTCAATTATGACAAAATAATAATAATAATAATAATGAATGAGAGAGAGAGAGAGAGAGAGAGAGAGACAGAGAGAGAGAGAGAGAGAGAGAGAGAGAGAGATAGAGAGAGAGAAAGAGAGAGAGAGAGAGAGAATGTGAAAAAAAGAAAAAAAAATCAAATAAATTAAGTAGGTCATTTGGGTTGTGTTGGGGTGGGGGTGGGGGTGGGGGTGGGCGTCAGTAAACAAAAAAACAAAGAAAAAGAAGCAAAAAAAAGGAAAAAATAATAAATAAAATATAAATTACAAAATAAAAGCCTTCTCATACAAGAAGGCAAATAAGGGTAAATGGAAAGGGTAAAGGGGTAGGGAGGGGGGGAGTAGGGTAAATAGGTAGGGATTTTTTTTTTACGATTCACAAAAAAATGGTTTCAAGTGGACAAAAAAATAAATGTGATTGTCACTGAGCATAAGACAAAATAAAAAATACCCCCCCCCCCAAGTCCCCACAGGTGAGTGGGGTGGAGGAGGGGGGAGGTGGGGAGGTGGGGAATGTATGTGTAGGGGGGAGGGGTGGAGGAGGAGTAGGGGGGGAAGGAGAGATAGGGTACAAAGGGACATTAAAAAAAAATACAGCAAACATAAGTTAATAACAACGCTTTATATAAAAACTGAAAAGATATACATATAAAAAGAGATAGATATAAAGATAGATATATATATACTTATATATTTATAATAGATTGCGAGTGTGCTCTACAAGGTCCGGGGGTGGGGTTGGGGGGTTGGGGGAGGGGGGGAGGGGGTGATTAAGGGGAGGGAGAAGGGGGCAGGAAAAGGACATAAGGGGGTAGGGGGGAGGGGGTAGAAGCTTCTGCCTTGGACTTTATAAAAGGGGGATTAGGGGGGAAGGGGAGGAGGGGAGTGAGGGGGAGGATATGAACTGAATGGGGGTGGGGGTGGCGAGAAGGGATGGGTGAGGGGAGGATTGGGGGGGGGGGGGAGTTAAGCGTCCACAGAAGGCAGTTAAGAGTTAAACAACACGATCCTGTTATGGCAACTAGATATAGTACACAGATAAATTACTTCTTTTTCCTACTTCACGCAAATAAATAAATTACATAAATACAAGCTAGTTTCTTTCGTAATTACACAAAAAAACAGAGGGGTGTCAAAATGAAACTTTGTTCTGTACAGCAGCTGATTGGGAAGTTTTAACACTTATAAAAAGAGGCTTTTTTTGTCCCCTCTCTCTCTCTTGCACTCGCGCTTTTCTTCCCTTCCACTTTTATTCCCCTTTCTCTCTCTCTCTCTCTCTTTTCCACCTCTCTTCTCTTCTCTTCTCTGTGCTCTCTCCTTCCTACGAATCTTCCCATCCTCTCGTTTCTTTTTCTTTCTTTCTCTTCTCTTTCTCTCTCTTTCCGTTTTCACCTTCCTTTTATTTTCACTTCGTGTTCCCCCTTACGCCCATCCGATCTCCGTCGACGACACACGCCCACAAGACCGCCCAGTTACATAAACTAGGTTGCGGGCGGCTGTGTTATCCTCTTCACTTTGTCGTGCCGCCCCAAGTATCACAAGCAATAGATGGGTGGGCGGGAGAGGGCGTGCGGCTCGAGGGGGCGGCGTGCGGGCGGGGGCGGGAGAGAGGCGACGAGAGGAGGGGGGGGAGAGGCGGAGGAGGGGAGGCACGGAGCCGCGAGAGAGGGAGAGGCGGCGGCGAGGGCGAGGGAGGCCGGGGGAGGGGGGGGGGGCGTTTCCCTCCGCCCAAGGGTGATGAGCGGCCTCGTCGCCACGCCCGCCCTCGGGCTTGGTCCTGGCAGGGCGCAGCGTGGGCGGGGGGGGAGGCAGCGGGGGAGGCGGGGGGCGCGGGACGGGCGCGGGCGTCGACGCTCGTTGAGGCAGACTAGTCCCGGGCGCCGCTGACGCCGGCCCGGGCGCGGCGCCCTTCCGTCGACGCGCGCCCGCGCCCCGCCCTTCGGGCCCGCCGACCGCCCGCCCGCTTCCGGGACGCGCGAGGGCGTGCGGGCGCCGTCCACAGCTCAGCCGTCCCGTCGTCCTTGTGCCTCGACGCCCGTGACTATCACACCGAACTTGAGCTGTTGCGGCGCGTCGAGGGGCGGCCGCTTGTCCCCGTGGGCGGGAGAGCGTGGGCGCGGGCGTCCTAGTCGTGCACGCAGAGCTGCTCGAAGATGGGGAGGCGCAGCGAGCGCGAGATGTCGAGGGCGGAGGCGACGGGCGTGGGCGACGTGGAGTGCGACGACGACGACAGCGACAGCGAGTCCAGGTCGCCCGCCAGGGACTCCACGGGGCTCACGGGCGGCGTGTCCAGCCCCGCCAGCGACAGCAGCGCGCCCTCCCGCACCATGTCGAACTCGCTGAGGGGGCGGCCGTTGCCGCCGCTGCAGGAGGAGCCGCCGGGCGAGCCGGGCCCCGCGGCCATGCCGGTGGAGCCCAGGCCCACCGTGAGGCCGTCCAGGAAGCTCTTGGCGCCCGCCAGCCCGTAGCTGCCGCCGGCGAACAGCGTGAAGGAGTCGTCGAAGAAGGAGCCCGCGGAGGACGTGGGCGAGCCGTGGAAGGACGCGGGCGGCGACGGCGACTCCGCTGTGGAGCCGAGCGGGCCGCCCATGGCCGAGCTCATGTGGAAGACCTGCTGGCGGGAGAGCGGCGCGTGGGCGGGGTAGGCGGAGCCGCCCAGGGAGCCCTTGGGCGAGAGCGGGGCGTGTGGGGCGGAGCCGGGGGCGCCGGCGGTGGAGCCGCGGCGCTCCTCGGCGTTGTGGATGAAGTGGCAGCGCGGGCCGTAGGGGCAGAAGCCGATGGTGTGGAAGGTGCGGCACAGCTCCGTCTTGTACTTGGGGTGCCGCGTGAGCGTGCGCAGCTCCAGCTGGCCGTGCGCGAACTGGCACTTCTCGCCGTACTTGCAGTGGCCGTTCTCCTCGAAGGGGCGGCACAGCTCCGTCTTGTAGCGCGACGAGTTGGGCTGGCGCGCGTCGCCGCTCTTGACGGGCTCCGAGTGCGAGCGGTCCAGCCGCCGGTGCAGGTTCTGTGGCTCCATTGGCGCGAGCGAGGCCTTGGCGGCGTGGGCCTGCTGCAGCAGCTGGGCGTGGGCGCTGGAGGTGGGGATGGCGGCCCCCACGGGCGTCGAGTTGCGCTTGCTCAGGGGCAGGTGGCCCCCGACGGCCTTGTGGTCCACGTCGCGGCCGTCCCAGCGCGCGCGCAGCACAGTCTGCGGGACAGAGAGGGTCGTTAGATTCCTTGCTTAAACAGATCAACACTAAACCTTAATCCTAAACAAAATAAAGTTCCTGCGACCAAATGAACTGAAGCCCCGAAGGGTATAAGACGCGCGCACGCCGGAGCCACGTGAAGACGCGCCCCGCTACCTGGCTCACCGCTTCCCCTCGGCGGCGGCGAGCGCCCTCGAGGCCCAGCCGGCGAGCGAAGGCGATAAACAAACAGGCGGCCTCAGTGCCAACCTCCCCGCGCACAAAGACAGTCACACACGCTATCTCGAGCGCCGCCGCTTATCGGGCCTCTTGTCGCCATTGGCCGTCTTGCGACAGCCTCGTCCATGCACACAAGGTCGCCATCCCGAAGAAATGCAGGGGGAAATAGCCCTTCAGGCCTGCCTCTGCCTCTGCCTCTGCCTCTCTCTCTCTCTGTGTGTGTGTGTGTGTGTGTGTGTATGTGTGTGTATGTGTGTGTATGTGTGTGTATGTGTGTGTGTGTGTGTGTGTGTGTGTGTGTGTGTGTGTGTGTGTGTGTGTGTGTGTGTGTGTGTGTGTGTGTGTGTGTGTGTGTGCATGCATGTATGTGTCAGTCAGTCACCTGTCAGTCACATCAGTCAGGAATACCAATCCGCCGTCACGCAGGGAGCGAGGACGGCACCGGGATGAGTGCCACGGGTGACAATGCCACGTGATAGTGCCAGCGTCACTAACAGGCTGACAATGACTGTAAGGTGGGGCAGGGGGGAGTGGAGGGGGTGAAGGAGGGGGGGAGGGGGAGGGATCAGCGCCACAGGGACACTGGCGGGACGAATTAATAAAATAACGGCCACAAAATTAAGTAATAAGCCGAAACAAGGGACACGGAAGACGAAACACAATCGCCAATGTGTTTGGTCTCCCTCTCTCACGCACGCACGCACGCACGCACGCTCTCTCTCTCCTTTCCTCTCTCTCTCTCTCTCTCTCTCTCTCTCTCTCTCTCTCTCTCTCTCTCTCTCTCTCTCTCTCTCTCTCTCTCTCTCTCTCTCTCTCTCTCTCTCACCCATTTTCACAATTTTCACAATGTTTCCCTTCACCGAACAGATAAATCAACGAAATACATTAGCGACCTCCCCCCTCGCCCCTCGCCCCTCGCCCCCACCCCACCCCACCCCTCCCCTGCGAACGGCGGACGAGAGAGTAGCGGCAGCAGCAGCGGGGGGAGGGGGAGAGGGGGGGAGGGAGACCAGGTCGGAGGAGAGAAAGTTATCGTTCTGTTTTTATTCGAATTGATGGTTCTATTCTGGCTGCGGATAGGACGTCCAGCGCTCTTGTTTTGGTGTACGTGTGTGTGTGTGTGTGTGTGTGTGTGTGTGTGTGTGTGTGTGTGTGTGTGTACGTGTGCGTGTACGTGTGTGTGTGTGTGTGTGTGTGTGTGTGTGCGTGAGAGAGGGAGGGAGAGAGAAAGTAGATGGATAGAGATAGATAGATAGAGGCACAAGAAGAAGGAAGAGAAGAAGAGAAAAGAGACGAAAAGAAGAAGTGAAATCAATAGTAAAGAGAAATAAAGGAAATTGAAAAAGCAAAAACACAAAAGAAAAGTAAGAAATAAAAAGAAGAACAAAAACAAAAAATTAAAGAGAAAAAGAAAATGTAGTTCAGCGTCTTCCAAGACAGATATGCCATTATTGAGACCTACACCCCCCCTCCCCCTACCCCTCCCCCCTCCCCCCCACGCCTGCACTTTCTCCCCAAACGCCTTAAAAGGGGAACGGAGTGGACGGGATGGAAGAAGAGAAAACGAACCGAAGGGAATAAGTGATAATAATGATAATGAACTAATAATGAATAATAATAATAATAATAATAATAATAATAATAATAATAATAATGATAATAATAATAATAATAACAACAATAATAATAATAACAATAATAATAATAATAACAATAACAACAACAACAGTAGTAGTTAATAATAATAATAGTAGTTAATAATAATAGTAGTTAATAATAATAGTAGTTAATAATAATAGTAGTAAATAAAAATAGTTAATAATATTAATAATAGTAGTTCATAATAATAGTTAATAACAACAACAACAACAACACGCCAAGGATTAGTTCACTAGAAATAACAAATACGACTGAAAATAAACGAATCTTTCTAGCCAACTCTTCTCAAATGTGACCCCTGACCCCCCTCCCCCTTCTACCCCTTCCGCGAGCTGGAAAAAAAAATTAAAAGAAAAAGAAAAGCGTTACCTGGCACAGTGCCAATACCCCCCCTACCTCACTCTCTACCGCCGCGTCCGAAGCGCCAGACACGTCTCTTGGGCATTTTGTTTTTTTGTTTTTGTTTTTTTGTCTCCTTTCATGTTTGTCTGTTTGTCTGTCTGTCAGTCAGTCTGTCTGTCTCTCTCTCTATCGTTTTTTTATATTTCTTCCCTGATTCTCCTATTTTCTAGTTTCTGTCTGTCTGTGTCTCTCTTTCTCTTACGTATCAATCTTTCTATATTTCCTCCCTCTTCCTCCTCCTCCTCCCCTCCCTCCATCCCTCCCTCCTCCTCCTCCCCTCTCCTCCTCCTCCTCCCCTTCCCTCTTCCCTCCCTCCCTCCTCCCTCCCTCCTCCTCCTCCCATCTTGACCCGGCGAAAGTCGAGCCCCCCGACCACTCTCCCGAGATGAGCCCCCGAGACGGACACGGCGGGAGGAGGAGGAGGTGGCTCCCTCCCTCCCTCGCTCCCTCGCTCCCTCCCTCCCTCCCTCCCTCCCTCGCTCCCTCGGCTCGCTCGCTCGTTCCTGGGTCGCTGGCGGTGGACTTTCTCGCGTGGGGGTGGGTGAGGGGGATGGGGTGGGGGAGGTGGAGGTGGAGGGGTGGAGGTGGAGGGGTGGAGGGGCATGGGTGGAGGTGGAGAGGTGGATGGGGGTGGGGACAAGGGTGGGGTAGGAGGGTAAGGGGTAAGGTGATGTAAAGGAGAGAAGGATGGAAGGGATAGTGAGAAAAGTAAGGGACAGGAAGAGGGAGAGAAGAAAAGGAGAAGACGAAGGATGGGAGAGAGAGATGACGAGAGAATGGAATGGAGGGAGGGAGAGAAGGAGGGAGGGAGGGAGAGCGGAAGAGAACTGGAAAGGGGGGGAGGCGGGGGGCCGATTCGGTCTGAAGGCCAATATGACATGACAGGGCCGCCCTCTGTGACACCTCCCGTCATGCATGCTGCCAAAAGGCCGTGACAAGACACACCCTCCACCTCCCTTCCCCCTCCCCCCTCTCCCCCACCCCCAATATATCCACAAAAGACCCGACTCTCCTTGTTGTTCATCTCTCTCTCTCTCTTATCAAACCAGGAAAATAAACTTAAAAAAAAAGATAAACTAAACTGAAAAAAGAGATATCTCAAAAACCTCTTTCAATTATTATTGTTATTTTTTTTAAGATAGTAAAACTAGAATAAAAATAGAGATATCTCAAAACCCTCTTTCAATCTCAATTTCTTTTCTATTATATTTGTTTTTCCCCCCTTCTGAAAGATAGTAAAACTAGAATAAAACAAAATAAGAAAAATCTCAAAAACATCTTTCAATTAATTCTTCTTTTCTTTGTTTTTCGTTTTAAAAATAGTCAAACTAGAATAAAACAAAATAAAGAGATATCTCAAAAACCTCTTTCAATTTCTTCTTCTTTCCTTGGCTTTTCCATTTTTATCTTCTTTTTAATTTCTTCTTCTCTTCTTTGCTTTTCCTTTTTTTTCTTTCTTCTTTTTTTACACGCTCGTTTCCCTCCCTATCTCTCGAGGGCGACCACCACTGGCGATACCACACAGCTGATACCGCCCCCCAATAAACAGCATCTCGTGTTTTTCTCTCTTTCTCTCTCTCTCTATCTCCTTTTTTTCTATTAATACCAACTTTCCTCTATCTCCGCTTTTATCTACCCCGCGATAAGGCTACGTTTGTGCCCCTCCCCTCTCTCCACTCTTCTAATAGTAAATAAAACTAATTTTATGAGGCTGACTATAAACACTACAAGGATGATGATAACAAACAATAACAATAACAAACAATAACAATAATAATCACAATAATAACAATAACACTAACAAACAATAACAATAATAACAGTAACAACAATACCAATAAAATTACAGCACTAATGATAAAAAACTCTTGAGACAATTTCTCTAAACAGGCCTATAAGAAATCCCTCCTACCTCTTCCCCCTCCTTTCCACCCACCCACCCTCCCTTCCATCTTCCCTTCCCTCCCTTTCTCCCTCATTCTTTTCTGACCCAACCCCCTCCCTCCTTCCCACCCTTCCCCAATCCCCCAAACTCTCTCCCTCCCTCTCCATCTCCCTCTCCCTCTCTCCCTCTCCTTCCCTCTCTCATTCCTTCCTCTCCTTCTCCTTGATTCCCTCCCTCTCCTTCTCCCTCTCCCTCCCTCCTTCTCCTTCCCCCTCTCCTTCCCCCTCTCTCTCCCTCCCCCTCTTCTCCCTCCTTCTCCCTCTCCCTCTTCCAGAACGTCCCAGCCAAGGAAGACGCTCTCCCTGGCACGGGCGACGGCAGACTGACACAAAAATAAAGGCGAGTCGTGGAGAGTTCGGAAAGACGCAGAGTTTCTCTTCGCCGCGAGATCGGTGACCAAGAGGCCGATTCGGGAAAAAAAATCAAGAGGCCGGATTGGTTTAATTTTTGTTCGCTTACACGGATTTGTGAGTTGGGTCTTATGTGCTTATACATACATACATACATACATACAGAGAGACAGAGATACAGACAGACACAAACACAAACGCTTCTCATATGCTACTACTACTACCACTATCATTCTCTCTCTTCTCTTTCTTTTCTCTCTCTCTCTCTCTCTCTCTCTCTCTCTCTCTCTTTCTCTCTCTCTCTCTCTCTCTCTCTCTCTCTCTCCCCTGGACACCGAACTTCCGTGATAGACAAGACACAGACACAGACACACACAGACACACTCCCACGATGGAATCAGGGGTCGACAGGCAAGAGAGAAAACAGTTCAACTTGGAAACCGACGTTACCGGTCCACCCCCACCCCCCACCCCACCATCACCCCTATCTCACTCCCCCACTACCCCCTCTTCCCGGCACAACCCACTCGCTCTCACTATTGCTGACCCCTGATATCCACCTCACTCCCCTCCCCTCCCTCCCCTCTACACCCCACCCTCTCTCCCTCCGTACCCGTCTTCCTTCTCTTCTTCACTTTTCCTCCACTCATTTTAATCCATCTTTTCTTTCTTTCTCTCTTTCTCTTTTGTTTTTCTATCTTTCCATTCTATCTTTCCCTTTCCTTCATCTCTTTTGCTCCCCCCCGTCCTCATGCTATTTTTCTCTCTTTCTCTTTTTTCTCTCCCTTCCCCGTTCCCCTCTCCGTAATTTCTCTTCGCCCACATAATCTCTCTTTCTCTCTTGTTCTCTCTCTCTCCCCTTTCCTCCTTACAATATGTTGGGTGACCTCGACGCCCCAGGAAAAAGGGATCTTTCTCCTGCCTTCTCTCCTCCTCCTTCCTCTCCTTTTCCTCCTCCTTCTCCTTCCTCTCCTTTTCCTCCTCCTTCTCCTTCCTCTCCTTTTACTCCTCCTCCTCCTCCTCCTCCTTTTACTCTTTCTCCTTCTCCTTCTCCTCCTCCCTTTTCTCCTTCCTTCTCCTTTTCCTTCTCCTTCCTCTCCTCCTCCTCCTCTTTCCTCCCTCCCACCCGCTCCTCCGCAAAGCGTGCCAGGCACTCTGCGGCACCGCATGAGGCGCGTTCCTTGCCCCCCTCCCCCCTCCCTCCCCCCCGGCCCGTGTCCACGAATCAAATAATAATAATAATATGAAGAAAATAAAAGGACGTTTCGACAGAACTAAATACGAGAATGAATGACTTTGTTCGCTGGAAACGACAAGTTGCAACATCGATATTGCAATGGGAATGAGATTGTTCTCTCTCCTCCTCCTTTCCAATCTCTTTTATTCTGTTTGCTTTTCTCCTCTCCTCTCCTCTCCTCACCTCTCTTCTGTTTTCTCCTCCCTTCCCTTCTCTATTCTATTCTTTTCTCTATTCTATTCTTCTCTTCTCTTTTCTCCTCTCCCCTCCTCTCTTCCCCTCTCTATTCAATTCTTTTCTCTTCCCCCCTCCCTCCCTCCCTCCTTCCCTCACCCCCCACCCCATCCCCCCCACCACAACCCACCCCACCCCACCCCCCCGAAAACCAGTCAGACTCACAGGGAAAAGCTGACGTGAGAGAGAACGATTTCGGAGGGGAGGGGGAGGGGAGGGGGAGGGGAGGGGGTGGGGAGGGCGAGGGGGGGTCGAAGGCAGGCTCTACAGGAGAAAGTGGGAAGGGGAGGAGGAGGAGGAGGAGGAGGAGGGGAGGGGAGGGAGGGAAGGTAGTCCAGGAGGCGTCGGAGAGGGCGGGGGAGGTAGGGGGCAGGTGGGCCGGCGGGAGGGAGGGAGGGAGGGAGGGAGGGAGGGAGGAGGGAGAGAGGAGAAAGGAGCGAGAGAGAGAGAGAGAGAGAGAAGAGCATCTCCGGCTTTCATCCACGGCGGAACACATCCGCGAGACAAGGTCGCCGTCCCCCCCACCCCCTCCCTCCCTCCCTCCCTCCCTTCCCCTCTAACCCCGCACACCAATGAGAGGCGAGAGAGGAGAGAAGAAACGAAGGAGGATGAGGAATAAGACGAAAAAGAACACACACACACACAGAGAGAGAGAGAGAGAGAGAGAGAGAGAGAGAGAGAGAGAGAGAGAGAGAGAGAGAGAGAGAGAGAGAGAGAGAGAGAGAAAGAGAGAGAGACACTATCACTCAAAAGAGAGAAGAACAGCAATAAAGAACATCAATACGAAGAGGGAATAAAGAAACAACAGAAAAAGAGAACAAAGACAAGAACAGAAGAAAAAGAGAATAAAACAAACGACAAGAAGAAAAGGCAATAAAGACGAGAACAGAGGGAAAAGGCAATAAAGATAAGAAAAGAAGAAAAAGAGAATAAAACAAACGACAAGAAGAGGAGAAGGGGGCATAAGGGAAGACGAGACATGAGCACACAGGTGAGGAGGGCAGCAAGCGGAGATCAGGTGCAACGATTGAGGCGATTAGAACAGAGGGGGGGGGAGGAGGGAGGGGGGGGGAGGGGAGGGGAAGGAGGGAAGGGAAGGACAGAGGGAGGGGAGGGAAGAGAGGGAGAGAGGGAGAGAAGGAAAAAACGCGGGAGAAAAGATTTGAGAAGAGAAGGGAAGGGATGGGAAGAGGAAGGAAGGGAAGAGGAAGGAAGGGAAGAGGAAGGAAGGGAAGAGGAAGGGAGGGATAGAAGGAAGGGAAGAGGAAGGGAGGGATAGAAGGAAGGGAAGAGGAAGGGAAGAGGAAGGAAGGGAAGGGAAGGGAAGAAAAGAGAAGAGAAGAGAGAGAGGGGGGAGGACGCAACGTCGTACAATGGATGGTGGAGTGAACGGTGGAACAAGGACTTGCGAAGAAGACGAGAATGAGAGAGAGAGAGAGAGAGAGAGAGAGAGAGAGAGAGAGAGAGAGAGAGAGAGAGAGAGAGAGACAGAGAGAGAGAGAGAGAACGACAAAGAATGAAGAGGGTACACGAACCTGTGTGTGTGTGTGTGTGTGTGTGTGTGTGTCTGTGTGTGTGTGTGTGTGTGTGTGTGTGTGTGTGTGTGTGTGTGTGTGTGTGTGTGTGTGTGTGTGTGTGAAGAAGAAAAACAAAAACGAAAACAAGACGAACAGACAAAAAGCGAGAAAGGAGAAATCCCAGCGTCATGAGACCAGAAAGAAACGAGGAGGAGGAGGAGGAGGAGGAGGAGGAGGAAGAGGAAGAAGAGGAGGAGGAGGAGAGGAGAGGAGAGGAGAAGAAGAAGAAGACGACGACGAAAAAAGGAAAGGAGGACAACGAAGACGAAGAAGACAAAGAAAGAGACGTAAGACATAAGACAGAGACAGAGATGAAGAAAAAGAGAAAGAAGAAAAAAATGAGAAAGAAGAAAAAAAAAGAGAAAGAAGAAGAAGAAAGAAGAAGAAGAAGAAGAGAAAGAAGACGAAGAAGAAAGCACCTGTACCTCGGCTTACCACGTGGGACGCTGACCCCCCATCCCCTCCCTCCCCCCCCTTCCTCCTCCTCCCATTCTCTCAATTCTCTCAAATTAATCCCAGATTTCGAAATCCTTCTTCCGCTCGTTCGCAAAATACAAAAGAAAAAGAAAAACAAAGTCACAAAACTGAAGAAGGAAGAAAATAAAAAATACAACAAAATAAAAGTAAGAAACCTGGTGTATGAAAGAGAGAAGTAAAGCGTAACTAGTGATAAACAGAGAACACAAGAAGAGGGAAAACAGAAAGAGAGAGAGAAGGCGGAAGGAAAGGGAACAGAAGAAGACCAGAGGAAGGAGGAGATGAAAGAAAACCAAGGAGAAACGAGAGAAATGAAAGAAAGAGGTAATAAAAGAGAATCAGAAAGGAGATGTAAAAGAACCAAAAAGGAGATGAAAGAAGAGATGAAGCAGGTAGAAGGAGATGAAAGAAAACCAAGGAGAAACGAGAGAAAATGAAAGAAAGAGGTAATAAAAGAAAAGCAGGTAGGAGATGAAAAACAACCAAAAAGGGAGACGAAAGAAGAATCAAGAAAAAGCAAGAAGCAAGAAGGAGATGAAAAACAACCAAAAAAAGGGAGACGAAAGAAGAACCGAGAAGAGCAGAAGAGAAGCACGAGAAGAGGGTGAGAAGAGGCTGATGATGATGATGACGACGGCGGCCCGAGCACAGCACACTGGACGGGTTCAAGGTAACTCGCCAACACAAGCCGCTATTGTCCCAGGGAAGCGAGCAGTGACAACACCACTTGATCTGCCACAGATTACCACCAGAAACCCTCCTCCCCTCTCTCCCCCTCTCCCCTCTCTCTCTTCTCCCCCTCCTTCTCTCTCTCCCCCTCCCTCCCTCCTCCTTCTCTCTCTCTCTCCCCTCACTCCTCCTCCCTCTTCTCTTCCCTCCCCTACCCCTTCCCTCCCCTCTCTACTCCTTCTTCTCTCCCCTACCCCCTCCCCTACTTCTCCTCCCCCTCCTTCCCCTTCTCTCCCCTTACCCTTCTCTCACCTACCCCTCCCCTCTTCCTTCCCCTTCTCTCCCCTCACCCCCCCCCCAACATACACAAGGCGGAATACCAGTAGCAGAAACTTTGTAACCTCATACATACAAGGAGGGAGGGGGAGGGAGGGGTAGGGAGGGCAGGGAGGGAAGGGTGAAGGTAAAGCAAAGTGATGGTTTCACAAACTTCTTTTGCGTGCGCAGTCTCCTCCAACTGTTACTTAGATCCCTCCCCCTCCCCTTCCCCTTCCTTCCCTTTCTCCCCTCCCCTTTCCCTCCCTTTCTCCCCCTTCCCCTTCCCTCCCTTTCTCCCCTCCCCCTTTCCCTCCCTTTCTCCCCCTTCCCCTTTCCCTCCCTTTCTCCCCCTCCCCTTCCCTCCCTTTCTCCCTCCCCTTTCCCTCCCTTTCTCCCCTCCCCTTCCCTCCCTTTCTCCCCCTCCCTTTCCCTTCCCTCCCTTTCTCCCCCTTCCCCCATCCTCCTCTCAAACCTCTTCATCACCCAATCACGCATTCCCCAAATCCCCCTTTTCCTTAAATGAAGAACAAAAACAAAAGACACACAAAACCACCACGCTACCTGACCCCCACCTCCTCCTCCTCCTCCACCCCTCCCCATCCCCATCCTTCGTCCCCTCTCCCTCCACCTCCCTCCTCCATCCCCCCTCCACCTCCATCCTCCTCCCCCTCCTCCTGTGAGGTAACCAACCTTCCCCCTTCCCCTCCCCCCCTTCCCCCCCCTCTTTCCTCGGCTTGCCTTCGCCTCCCTTCCCCCCTGACACGCTCCTGCAGGTGTGCCAAATACAGTTCACTCCCCCCTCGGGCACAAGGCAGGAGACACCAGCAGGAGGAGGCCGAGCAAGCAGGAAGCACAGGCGAGGGTTATCAGACGGCGAGCTAAGGCGAGCTAAGGCAAGTTAAGGTAAGCTAAGGTAAGCTAAGGCGAGCTATGGCGAGTTAAGGCAAGCTAAGGCAAGGGTTATCAGACGGCGAGCTAAGGCGAGCTAAGGGAAGTTAAGGCGAGTTAAGGCAAGCTAGGGCAAGTTAAGGCGAGTTAAGGCAAGTTAAGGCAATCTCCAGGCGAGGAGGCGGCGAGTATCGGAGAACATATCAGATTGAAGAACAAAATAAGGACACGCAGGAGGACAAATGAGTATCGGAGAACGTACGTAAAAGAAGAACAGAAAGAGAACACAAGCAGGAGACCAAACGCGTACCGAAAAACATACGACACCAACGAACAAACAAACAAACAAAAAACGAACAAGCAGGAGACCAAACGACACCAAAGAACAAAAAAAAGAACAAACGACACCAAAGAACAAAAAAAATAGAACAAACGACACCAAAGAACAAAAAAAAAGAACAAACGACACCAAAGAACAAAAAAAAGAACAAACGACACCAAAGAACAAAAAAAGAACAAACGACACCAAAGAACAAAAAAAGAACAAACGACACCAAAGAACAAAAAAAAGAACAAACGACACCAAAGAACAAAAAAAAGAACAAACGACACCAAAGAACAAAAAAAAGAACAAACGACACCAAAGAACAAAAAAAAGAACAAACGACACCAAAGAACAAAAAAAAAGAACAAACGACACCAAAGAACAAAAAAAAAGAACAAACGACACCAAACAAAAAAACAAAAAACAACGAAACAAGCAGTAGGCCGAGCAGGAGCACGAGCAGGGGTCACCCACAGGCAGCGCTCGACGGCCTCCTCCTCCTCCTCCAGCAGGCATCGGTCGGACACTCGGGAAAGTCCTCCTCGGCGCGTCCTTCGAGTCCACGCCCAGGCATTTCCATTATCGTCTTCTACGCTTTTCCCTCCCTCTTCCTTATTCTGTTCTTCCCTCCCTCTTCTTTATTCTGATTTTCCCTTTCCCCCTCCATTGTTTGTTTGTATCTCTTCCTTATTCTGACCTTCCTTCCCCCCCTATTATTTGTTTGTTTGTATCTCTTCCTTATTCTGACCTCCCTTCCCCCCTCACCTTATTCTTTCTTCGTTTGTCTTTATTCCTTCTTCTCACCTTCCTCCCCCTATTCTTTCTTCGTTTGTCTTTCTTCCTTTTCCCCTCCTTTCTTTCTTCGTTTGTATCTATTCCTTATTCTCACCTTCCTTACCCTCCTTTCTATTCATCCTTCGTCCATTCTTCCTTCGCATGTTCCTCAGGACCTCTCCCTCCCTCCCTCCCTCTCACCCTCCCTCACCCGCTCTCCCCTCCCCTCCTCTCTCCCTCCCTCCCCTTCCCCTCCCTCCCCTTCCCCTCCCTCTTCCTCCCCCTCCCCTCCCCTCCTCTCCTCCCTCCCTCTCCCCTCCCCTCCACCTTAAACACCTTCCCAACAACCCCCCTCACGCCCGCGCCGCCCACGCCCACATAAGAAGCGCCTCGTTAGTCAGCGGAAGGCGTCAGGGGCCCCCGACGCTT
>NC_091567.1:38859082-38861582 GCF_042767895.1 Penaeus vannamei
CTCCCTTCCCCTTCCCCCGCTCCCCCAACTCCGGACAAACCATTCACTGTTCAACATTTTTCTGGCTGATTGCGCGTGGGTGTCAGCTCATGCGGGGAAATGGGGGGTGGGGGGTGGGGGGGAGGAGCGCCGACATATGGAGGGGGAAGAGGGAGCGAATAACTGGAGAGAGAGAGAGAGAGAGAGAGAGAGAGAGAGAGAGAGAGAGAGAAAAAAAGAGAGAAAGAGGAAAAAGAGAGAGAGAGAGAGAGGGAGGGAGGAGGAGGGAGGGAAGAGAGGGAGGAGAGAGAGGAGAGGGAGAGAGAGAGAGAGAGAGAGAGAGAGAGAGAGAGAGAGAGAGAGAGAGAGAGAGAGAGAGAGAGAGAGAGAGAGAACGAGCAGAATAGAGAACGAATAATTGGAAGGAGAAAATGAAAGAAGGAAAGAAAGAGAGGAACAGAATGACGCAAGGACGAACATTCCTGAACATCCTTATCACCGAGAACAACCTTCACAAAACAAAAAAAATAAATGAATAAATAAAAGTAAATAGAACAAGCGGGAAATCCCAAGTTATCACTCACTTCTCCTCCACTTCCCCCTCCCCCCTCTCCCCTTTTACCACACTCCTCCTCCTCCTCTTCTTCTTCTTCTTCTCCTTCTTCTTCTTCTCCTCCTCCTCCTCCTATCACACACAAACACGAATTAGACTCAATAACTTGGCAACCCACTCCCCCCTCCCCACCACCCCACAATCACCCCCTACCACCCACTTACCCCTTCCCTCCTCCTCCCCCACCACCCACAATCACCTCGTCACCCAACCCATCCCTTCTCCCTCCCCTCCCTCCCAACCACCCCACCCCTCCGCCTCCTCCCCCACCAACTGCCCAACATCAAGTAATTCAATTTAACAGAGCTACAACCGGTGACTCATGAAACACCAACGCCACCCCCACCCCACCCCACCCACACCCCATCCCTGTTTCGTCCCCTGTCACCCCCCCAACACGGAGGGGGGAAAATAAAGAGTATAAAAACAGTATGATAAATATATAAATAAAGAGGTGTTGAAACACCCCCTCCAACTCTTCTCTTCCCTCCCCCTCCTCCTCCTCTCTTCTCCTCCTCCTCCTCCTCCTCTTATTCTCTTCCCCCCCTCCTCCTCCTCCTTCCTCCTCCTCCTCCCCAACGAAAAGGACCGAAAATAAACGTACCAAAACTACAACAAACACGAAGATGAAAAGGGAGCTTAGACCACCTTAGGAGACCCAAGTGGGAAGAGGTCGATCCCGAAAAAGATGAGATGGAGAGAAATCTGCATTTTTCGGTGGAGGGGGTGGAGGGGGGGAGGGAGGGAGGGAGGGAGGGAGGGAGGGAGGGAGGGAGGAGGAGGGAGGAGAGGGGAGGGAGGGAGAGGAGGAGGAGGGAGGAGAGAGGAGGGAGGAGGTGGAGGAGGAGGAGGGAGGAGGAGGAGGAGGAGGAGGAGGAGGGAGGGAGGGAGGAGGGAGAAGGAGGGAGGGAGGGAGGAGGGAGGGAGGAGGGGAGGGGAGGAGGAGGAGGGGGGAGGAGGGGTAAGAGTCGCTGAAATGAGGGACCGGGCGAAGAGAAAGTGAGAAAGGGTTGATCAAGTGAAAACGGTCTGATATACATACATATGTGTGTATATCATGACGGTGCGTGTGCCTCTGTGCGTGTGCTTCTGTGTGTGTGTGTGTGTGTGTGTGTGTGTGTGTGTGTGTGTGTGTGTGTGTGTGTGTGTGTGTGTGTGTGTGTGTGTGTGTGAACCAATCAATCGACCGATCAATCTATGAATGAACCCTACCTGAGTATGCGAGCACATGTGTAGGTTTTCTACACTTGTGGAGAGAGAGAGAGAGAGAGAGAGAGAGAGAGAGAGAGAGAGAGAGAGAGAGAGAGAGAGAGAGAGAGAGAGAGAGAGGCACGCGTCCGCCTTGGGGAACCACCGCCCGGGAGAAAGCTCGCTAGTCGAAGAGAGAGAGAGAGAGAGAGAGAGCAAGAAAGAGAAAGAGAGAGGAGGGAGGGAGAAAGAGAGGGCGGGGGAAGAAGGGAGGGGAGCGGAGGGGAGGGAAGGGGAATGGGAGGGAGGGGGTGGAGGTGCAGGGGAGAGGCAGGGAGGAGGGGAAGGCAGGGGGAGGAGGAGGGGACGGGAGGGGAAGGCAGGGAGGGGTACAAAGACTTGGCAACCGTGCCCACCAGACTGAGAGGTCTTCAATTGACCTGGCAACTGTGTGGTCACCATGGGGAGGGGGAGGCGGAGGGGAAGAGGGAGAGGGATGGGGGTGGGGGAAGGGAGAAGTTTAATAACGATATAAAACTAGCCAGCCTGTGTATCACGCCTCCCTCTCCCCTCTCCCCCTCCCTCCGTCCCTCCCTCCTCTCTCTCCCTCCTCCCTTCCTCGCCTTCCTCGCCCTCCTCCCTTCCTCCTCCTCCTCCTCCTCCTCGAGCGTCCTCAGGGATATTATTCCGACCTTGAGGAAGGAAGAGGGAGACACCGCC
>NC_091567.1:38866582-38869082 GCF_042767895.1 Penaeus vannamei
TATCACATTCTGATCACAGAGGCGAGTGAGTGAGAGTGGGTGAGAGTGGGCGCCCGACCACGTGAGAGTGGGAGTTCGAGAGTGAGAGTGACCCCCTCCTCCTCCCCCTCCTCCCTCCCGCACTACCTACTTCCCTTCCCTTCCCCTCCTCCCCTACCCCCTACCCACCTTCCTTTCCCTTACACACTCTAGTCCTTACGCTTCCTCTTCAGTAATAAATAAATCAATAAATAAAATACACAAATAAAATAAAAAGCTATACATACATCAAAAGATAAAATAAATAAAATCGAACTATACATTACTTCGAAGGACATATTAACATGCTAATACTAAAAGGAATTCCGCAAGTCTTAATCATTTTATACCAAAATACCTAGCTGATAAGACGCACTCAGAAGACACACAAAGCAATACCCAAACACCCAAAAGTATATATCACGATCTATACCTAGTTTCACTTAGACTCGTCACTTTTCCTACAAACAAATGACTAGATTATGCAAACAATCCATCAATAAGATCAAAATTATCAACAACCAATCGGTATCAAGATAAGGCCAGTTGCAAACCCTCGTCTTGCACGTTGAACAAAATAACTTTACCTGGCCAAGTCTGTGGGTTCTTCTTGGCGTCTCCGTCTAGAGGTAAATATAACATAACTTATCGATTTGTGAGTCTATAACTGCATGCTCATGTAGGATTATGAACATGTAAATACGTGTGTCATCCCTGGTATACACATATATATGTACTTGTATGCACAGACGTACACATATATAAACACGTGTACACTTATGATTTACACAAGTATAATAAATGTATATGTATATACGAGTAAGTGTGTATATACATATACAGTATGTATTCCCTTTACATGTCACAACCATGTCTATATTTATCTTTATCTATGTTTTATGAACATAAACAGAAATATATACTGAACATGAACTCGTCTACGTGATGTGTATATAATTCTGTAAGCGTTTGTCTACAAGCACAAATCGACCAAAACAACAAAATTATGTAACAACTAAAACTACTTTCCAGCATAGTTTAACGACTGAACTACCCCCCCTTTGCCACCTTCCTTCCCCTTGTAACAATCCGCAACGCCAATTTTCAGCTGTTGGGTCGTTTACACCCCGGGACACCTCGGCTCGGCGCAACTACAGCCTTGGGGAAACACCTGCTCTTCCCTGGGACACACACGTGCTCAGGCCCCGTGGGGTAGTAACACACGGACCACTTGCGCTCATCAACAAGGTAATATCGCTTAAAAGAAAAAAACAAAAATACATCGAACTCGTCATTACACTTTCGAGACTTTCATCCTTCAAAGAATCATTCCATTTCTCTCGTGCTTAGGAATAAAAATGAGGGGGGAAAGATAATTGCTCAACGTGCAGAGGACAAAAGGAGGACGTAATGTGCTTCGAAATGGGGAAAAGAAAATGCTCTACGTTCAGAAAGCAAAATAGGAGAAAAGAGGTTCACAAGACTGAGAACTCGAGAGGACACAGCCGATGCCCTAGCAACACCCTCCCTTCCCGGATCCGAGGAGCAAAAAAAAAAAAACAAAGTCAGTCAGAATCTGCCTTTAAAACTCCCTCCCCCAACGAAAGCACCGCCTCAGCACAGCCTCAGCATTATCCCCTGATTAGCCAATCCCAACCCCAGGGGCACCAACAACTCGCCACAGCATCTCCAACCAACTCGCAAACAACACCACCACAACTTTCATCATCATCAGGGCATCTGGGCATCTTGGCGAGCAGGAGATCCGTGTCTTCTCCCAGGCCGTGTGCGGAGGGGGCTCTCGCATGCCACCAAACGAGAAAGTGATGGTGGTGGGCACCCTCGTCAGGAGGGAGGAGGGAGGAGGGAGGGAGGGAGGAGGGAGGGAGGAAGAGTCTGGGCATAGGAGGCTGGAGGGAGGGAGGGAGGGAGGGAGGAGGGAGAGAAAGATAGGAACGAAGAGGAGGAGGAGGAGGAGGTCTGGTTGCAACGTTTCTCTTTGGCGAGAGCGGCTGAGCTCCCCAAAAAAGTTGCTGTTGGACTGAACCACGTTTCCATTTATGCCTTTTCCAGCTCCTCGCTCCTCGCCTCCTCTCTTCCGCTCTTTCTCTCCTCTCCGAAGGGTGGCACTCGGGGAAAATGAAGTGGGCATCCTCGTTATATCCTTCACACATTCCTCACAGGATAAGTTCGGCACTCTTAATTTAAAGGATAAAAAGTGTGCACTACATCCCATGAGTTCGTCACTAGCCTTCACTCACTCACTCACTCACTCACTCACACACACACACACACACACACACACACACACACACACACACACACACACACACACACACACACACACACACAGTCGCGACCAAGGAAAACGACTTTGCGATGTGTTTCCACGTGTTTCGCAAATAGGAACTAACGTAAAAACCCGAACCAAGTCGTTTCCGCCAAAGTTTCCATCCTAAACACGCGAATAAAAACAATCACA
>NC_091567.1:38874082-38879082 GCF_042767895.1 Penaeus vannamei
CCTCATCCTAACTTAACCTACCTTGGCGCCATTCTCCATGTCCCTATCCCTATTTTTATCTTCGATTTCTGAGGTTTTCTATCCCTCCTTTTCCTCGTTCTTGTCCTCTCTCTGTGTTTCTGTTTCTGTCTGTCTCTGTCGCTCTCTTCTTTCTTTCTTCCTCTCTCTTCTCTCTCTTTCTCTCTTCTCTCTCTCGCTGTCTCTCTCTCTCTCTCCCTCTCTCTCTCTCTCTCTCTCTCTCCTCTCTCTCTCTCTCTTTCATTCTTCGTCCTTTCTCCTTCTTTCTTCTCCTTCTTTCTTTCTTTCTTTCTTTCTCTCTCTCTCTCTCTCTCTCTCTCTCTCTCTCTCTCTCTCTCTCTCTCTCTCTCTCTCTCTCTCTCTCTCTCTCTCTTCATTCTTCGTGTCCTTTCTCCTTCTTTCATCATTCTTTCAATTCCTTCCTTTATCCTTCCTTGATATCTTCCATCCTCCCCTCTATTCCTCCTTCACATGCTCCTTTTCTTCCCTCCCTCCCTCTCTCCCTCCATTCCTCCACTACTCCTTCCTCCTTCCCTCCCTCACCAAGCACACACACTCCTACTAGTGACCGCGTAAGGATTGTAAACAACACGTCTCTCTCTCTCTCTCTCTCTCTCTCTCTCTCTCTCTCTCTCTCTCTCTCTCTCTTCCTCTCTCTCTCTCTCTCTCTCTCTCTCTCTCTCTCTCTCTCTCTCTCTCTCTCTCTCTCTCCCTCCCTCCCTCCCTCGAAGCTCAACCAAATATGAATCTATTTTGTTCGCCAATAACGAATAACACTATAACACTACAGAGCTAAACTGTTCACTATACTCACTTTCACAAATCATACGTATTACATTGGCCTTGTAAACGGAGACAGACAGACAGGCAGACGAACACAAACACACGTGTACATAATATGGAAGAAAAACATAAACACACGTGTACACAATATGAAAAAAACACACACACACGTTTTATTGTAGAGTAAAAATATGAATTACACCCATTAAGACAATAACACCCAAGTAATACCCCAAAAATACGTGAGGTATACCCGGCAGGCAGCTTATATCTCGGGCATGAACATTGTTTATAAACAAATGCCCTGAGATTGGAGCTCGAGAGTCAGGTCAAAGGTTTATTTGTTTATAAACAGTACCCTGGTTTGACATGTGACCTTCCATGGCGGGTGAATGCATCCGTGTGTGTGTGTGTGTGTGTGTGTGTGTGTGTGTGTGTGTGTGTGTGTGTGTGTGTGTGTGTGTGTGTGTGTGTGTGTGTGTGTGTGTGTGTGTGTGTGTGTGTAATTAAGAGTGGGTGATTGTGAAAGTGAGAGTGAGAATGAAAGTGAATGTGTATGAGTGTGTAATTAAAAGTGAGAGTGGGAATGAAAGTGAGTGTGTGCGCGTGAATGAGTGAGAGTGAGAGTGAGACAGAGACAGAGAGTGAGAGAAAGAGAGAGAGAGAGAGAGAGAGAGAGAGAGAGAGAGAGAGAGAGAGAGAGAGAGAGAGAGAGAGAGAGAGAGAGAGAGAGAGAGAGAGAGAGAGAGAGAGAGAGAGAGAGAGAGAGAGAGAGAGAGAGAGAGAGAGAGAGAGAGAGAGAGAGAAGAGAAAGTGAAAGAGTGAGTGAGTGAGAGAGAGAGAGAGAAAGAAAGAAAGAAAGAAAGAGAAAGAGAAAAAGAAAGAGAGAAATACAGGTGCCAAATGACAGGATATGTCACTGCAATTCACGGTTCACTGAGCGACTAAGTCCCCGCAGTGAACAGTACATGATCTGTGCGTTCAAATGAAGATCTCTATTGAACATTTTCTCCGAAATTTATTGGTGAAAACCCAAGCTTAACCGAATAAATTTAACTAAAATCAGAGATGCTAATTATTATATCACCATTAATTGATTAGCTATATTGTATATATATTTATTCACTTTTAAAATCAAGTTCAACGGTATACGTGATGCTTCGTCTATTCGCCAAGGAAATAAAGAGAAACAGAGATAATAAAGAGAGGGAGTGAGAGAAGACGAAAGAATATTTAACACAGGTTTCACAGGCCATAGTGTGGGTGCATATTAGACCTTATAAATTAAACCCATCCACACATAATCAACAGGTTTCTTTATTGTGTTTTTTGGTTGTTTTTTAAATCCCTGAAACTTATTTACGTAAAAGAAACATTACTCGCTACATATACGTATCAACACACGTATAAAAATAATAATAATATTAAGAAACACGTATTTCACGTTATGGCCTCCTTCCTATCTCGTCTCTCTTATTTATCCCTGACTACACACAGACCCGGATACACGCAAGGCTATGTGCGTGTGTCTGTGTGTGTGGCTGGATGTGATGTACGTACGTGTGTGTGCGTATGTCGGCGGCATCGGAAAGGTTGGTAATCCTGGGCGAAGACTCGACAACTTAACTCGAGTGGGCGGGGCTTAGCGTGTGTGGCAGTGACGTCACGGTTTCCCGCTCCCTTCAAATCGCACTTTTATTCATTGAAGCGCCTCTAGGGTGTGCGTGTGCGTGTGTGTATGTGTGTGAGCGTGTGTAAGGGTAGAGGAGGAGGCGAGAGAGGGGACGGAGAATGAAAATAAGAGAGAGAGGGAAAATAGGGAGGGAGGAGGAGGGATGGGAAATTGGGATACATTGGGAGAAAGGAAAGGTTTGATGAAGAGAGAGAGAGAGAGAGAGAGAAAGGAAGGAGAGAAGGTACGTTTGTGAATAAAACTGGGGTGTGTTGGGGACTGCTATGGTGTTCGGCGAGATGGAGGTGGAGGAGGGGACCGTCTGACCTTGGAAACTCCCTGGTCTACCCCCCCTCCCCCACCCCACCCCACCACTCTACTCCTCCTCCTCCTCCTCCTGCTCCTGCTCCTGCTCCTTCCCCACTCCCTCTCCCTCCCCTCCCCTCCCTCTACTCCTCCCTCCTTCTCCTTCCTCGCTCCCTCCTACTCCTCCCCCACTCCCTCTCCCCCTCTCCTCCTCCTCCCTCCCGCTCCCCACTCCTCTCCCTCTCCCTGTCTCCAACTCTATTCCTCCCCCTCTTCCCCTCTCTCCCCCTCCCCTCCCTCCCTCCCTCCCCCCCTAATCCTCGATCTTACCCGCCCTCTCCCCCCTCCTCCCCCCTCGGCATCCACCTCCTCCGTGTCCCTCCCGCACACCCGCAAATACCACCCCAACGCAATACTTTACATGTTACGTAGGGCGAGAAAAAGGTCGTCTTTGCATACAGACACGCAGAAGCGAGCGAGCGCGTACGTACGTTTACACACACACAGGAAGACACACAGAGAGAGAGAGAGAGAGAGAGAGAGAGAGAGAGAGAGAGAGAGAGAGAGAGAGAGAGAGAGAAGGAGAGAGAGGAGGAGGGAGAGAGAGAGAGGAGAGAGAGAGAGAGAGAGAGAGAGAGAGAGCGAAAGCCAGAGCAAGAGAGAAAGAGAAAAAGAGAGAGAGAGAGAGAGAGAGAGGAGAGAGAGAGAGAGCCAGAGCAAGAGAACGAGCGAAAGAGAGAGACAGAGACTCCTTCATCAATCCAACACAACAACCTCACCATACCTACACAATACATTCACAAGTACATTATTTTTTTTTTTTAAACAATGAAAATCAACACGTCGTTTTCACGTCCAGGATACCACTCTCTTGGCCCCAACACGTACGGTCCCACATGCAGCGTTATCAGCCTAATGTTGGTATCAGCAAGGGCTATGTCAGTACTTGTATAGACCTTGGGTATCGGTTCGAATGCCAGCTGTATAGAGCAAAATGCGGATTAATTTAGAGGTACCGAGTCATTTTGAAACCACGAAGAAAAGATATTGGTAAAAAACAAATAATAATAATATATTGAACATGTTATATATATATATATATATATATATATATATATATATATATACATATATAATTACTTCAATTATATATATATATTACTTTATTCTTCAATTCCCCCTGACCCCCTTCCCGTTTCACTCACTCACTCTCACTAACATACATATATACATATGCATATACACACACACTTACACACACACACACACAAATCTCTCTCTCTCTCTCTCTCTCTCTCTCTCTCTCTCTCTGCCACAGTTGCTGAATTCGTATGTGTGGATGTTCCGCAACTTTGCACGTGTGTCTATTACAATATGTGTAAAGGTGTTTATGTCTGTCATTGTATTATCTGTGTGTTTATGTGCGTGTGTGTGCTTGCTTGTGTTTATGTGTGTTTATATATGGGTGTTTATATGTGTGTCTATGTGAGTGTTTGTGTTTATGTGCGTGTGTGTGTTTATGTGTATATATGTGTGTGTTTAGATGTGTTTTTATATATGGGTGTTTATATGTGTCCATGTGTGTTTATATGTGTCTATGTGTGTTTACATGTATTTGTATGTACTTATATGCGTGTTTTTATATATGTGTATCTATGTGTGTGTGTTTATGTGTGTCTAAGTGTGTTTACATGTATTTGTATGTGTTTATATGCGTGTTTTTATATATGTGTATATCTATGTCTGTGTTTATGTGTTTATGTGCGTTTATGTGTGTGTGCATGCTCGCTCCCGTGTACAGCCGCGTCCATCCCAGCCAAACTCCAGCGAGAGACAACCTTGACGAGACGGGAACAGACACGGCTCCTCGGCAGCAGCGCTTACGACGAAGAAAGAAGGAAAGGAAGGAGAGGAAGGAGAGGGGGGAGAGGGAGGAGGAGGAGGAGAGGGAGGGGATGGGTGGGGGAAGGGGGTGGGAGGGAGGAGGAAGAGGAAGAGAGAGGAGGGTGGGAGGAAGGGGTGGGGTGGGAGGGGAAGAGGGAGGGGGAGGAGGAAGGAGGAGGAGGAGAGGGAGGAAGAGGAAGAGGGGGAGGTGGGAGGGGGAGGAGGAGGGAGGGAGGAGGAGGAGGAGGAGGTGGGAGGGGGAGGAGGAAGGAGAGGGAGGAGGAAGGAGGAGGAGGAGGAGGAGGAGGGGTGGGAGGAAGAGTGGGAGGTGAGGAGG
>NC_091567.1:38884082-38886582 GCF_042767895.1 Penaeus vannamei
TGTTGAGAAACTCACGTGAGTAGAGTGGGGTACATGCTGGGTATTTCTTTCTTCCTTTTCTCTCTCTCTTTCTCTTTCTCTCTCTCTCTCTCTTTTTGTCTCTCTCTCTCTTTCTATTTCTCTCTTTCTTTTTCTCTCTTTCTCTTTCTCTATCTCTTCTATTTCTCTCTCTCTCTCTTTTTCCTCTCTCTGTCTTTTACTTTCTCTTTCTCTCTCACTCTCCTTCTCTCTCTCTCTCTCTTTCCTCTCTCCCTGTCACTTCGCGTCTGTATAAGGGAGGGAGGGAGGGAGCGAGGGAGAAAGAGAGAAAGAGAGCAAGAGAGCAAGAGATAAAGAGAAAGAGAGAGAGAGAAAGAGAAAGAAAGAGAGAGAGAGAGAGAGAGAGAGAGAGAGAGAGAGAGAGAGAGAGAGAGAGAGAGAGAGAGAGAGAGAGAGAGAGAGAGAGAGGAAAGAAATTAGAGAAAGGCAAGGAGGTAGAGAAAGAAACAAAGAAAAAAGAAAAAGAACGAAAAAAAAAATCAGAAACAAAAAGAAAACGAGAAAGAGAAAGAGACTAAAAAAAGAGACAAACAATCCTAACATAAAAAAAAAAAAATAAATAAATACGAGAGCCTGAAAATGAATCCTTTTGCCCCCAAAGAACACACACGAGTTAAAAAAAATATATATATATCTGATAAGAACGGATAAGGAAGCGTCCGCCATTTTCCCCCAAACAGCTGACTTCAATTGAGAAATTCTCGTGGTGGTGGAAACAGGGGGGAGGGAGGAGGGAGGGGAAGAAGGAGGAGGAGGAGGAGGAGGAAGGGGGGAAGAGGAGGAAGGAGGAGGAGGAGGAGGAGGAGGAGGAGGTGGAGGAAGGAGGAGGAGGGGGAAGGAGGAGGGGGAAGGGGAAGAAGGAGGAGGAGGAGGAGGAGGGGGAGAAGAAAGGGGGGGGAGGAGGAAGGAGGAGGGAGGAGGAGGAGGGGGAAAGAGGAGGAAAGGGAGGAGGAGGAGGAGGAGGAGGAGGAGGAGGAGGAGGAGGAGGAGGTGGAGGAGGAAGGGAGCAGGAGAAAGAGGAGGGAGGGAAGAGGAGGAGAGGAGGAGGAGGAGGAGGAGGAGGAGGAGGAGGAGGAGGAGGAGGAGGAGAAGAAGAAGAAGAAGAAGAAGAAGAAGAAGAAGAAGAAGAAGAAGAAGAAGAAGAAGAAGAAGAAGAAGAAGAAGAAGAAGAAGAAGAAGGGATGCAAGGAAATTGGGGAAGGGGAAAGAGAGGATAATGAGGGAAAGAGAGGAGGAGAGAAGAAAGGAGGGGAAGATGAGGAAGAGGAGGGAGAGAGGGGAGAAGGACACGACGTAGGAGAATATGAATGAAGTGAATGAGAGGGGGAAAGAGGAGTAAGTGAGGGAAGAATGAAGAGAGAAGGAAAGGATAAGAGGAGAGGTAAAAAGAAAGAGAGGAGGGAGAGAAATGAAGAATAAGGAAAAAAATCAAAACAAAAAACAAGGGCGACAAAGGAACTGAAGAAAACAATTAAGTTCCGATATACTAATCTAATTGTATATCTATGATTCGTTTAGATGTAATCTGTCCCATGCTAGAATAGAAGTTTTGTTTTGTCTAAGGCATTTTCATCTCCATTTTCTAAAAAAATAACTAAACAAATCACACACACACACACACACACACACACACACACACACACACACACACACACACACACACACACACACACACACACACACACTGAATCACCCATTTATATATACTTAGCCACGCTCTCCCATACTACTAATACTACTAATACATGAAGACTCTTTGACTTACGAGAAGTTTCCTGAGGCAAATAATTACAGTTTAGAGGAACTAAGTTATCCTCACGTGTCTGAGATGAAAACAAGAAATAACACCTTGTATTTATTTTATATCTTCTTTTCCTTCTCCTCCTCCCTCTTCTTCCCATCGCTTCCTCCCGCCCTCCCCTCTTCCTCTTTTCCCACCTTCCCCTCCCCCTCCCCTCCCCCTTCCTCCCTTTCCGTCTCACTGCCTCCTCCTCCTCCCTCCCCCTCCCTCCCATTTTCCCACTGCCAATCCCTCCACCTCCCCTCCTCCTCTCCCTTCCCACTGCCTCCTCTCCCCCTCCCCTCCTCCCTCTTCTTTCCCACTGCCTCCCCCTTTCCCCCCACCTCCCTCTCCTTCCCCCTCCCCCTTCTCCTCTCCCTCCACCTCCCTTTTCCTTCCCACTGCCCCCCCCTCTCCTCTCCCTCCTCCACCTCCCTTTCCTCCCTCTCTCCCCCCTCCCTCCTCCTCCTCCCGTTCCATCCCACTGCCTCCTCCCCCTCCCCCCTCCCCTCCTCCCTTTCCTTCCCACTGCCTCCTCTCTCTCTCCCTCCCCCTCCCCCCTTTTCCCACAGGGTCAGGAATGCACCGCAAAAACTAGTTCCCTCGACCCCACGAACCTGCTCTGAGGGGACCCCGTGCGACCTCTCCCCTCCCCCCCCCTCCCTCCTCCCTCCTCCCTCC
>NC_091567.1:38894082-38899082 GCF_042767895.1 Penaeus vannamei
TCAACATCCCTCACACCTCCACCCCTCTCCCCCCTCCCCCTCCACCCCCCTCAATGGTTAATTAAGAAAAAGGTGTGAGATTTTTGGCTAATTGTTCTCTCACATCCACGCGCTGGTTCGCTAATTCGCTAATTGGTGGTTAATTCTCTCTCTTTTTACTTATTCTTCTTGTTTCTTCACTCTTTCCTGTTTCGTTGTTATTCTTGTCTCGTTTTTTTGGCGTTAATTTGAGGTTAATTATTTTCTCTTTTTGTTATTCTCGTTTCTTTGTTTTTTCTTTCTTTTTTTTTTGAATTTTTAGTTTAACGGTTTTTTTCGGAATTGCTAAATGGGTGATGTTATTAAGTGTTAAAATATGTGATGTATATTTAGTTTATTGTGGTGTGTAAGGACATGTGAATGTTAAGTGTGCACGTGTATACATATATAAATACACGCATACATATAATTATCTTAAGAGTATGATACAATATAATAAAATGGAGAAATATAATATAGTGTGTGTGTGTGTGTGTGTGTGTGTGTGTGTGTGTGTGTGTGTGCGTGTGTGTGTGTGTGTGTGCGTGTGCGTGTGTGTGTGTGCGTGTGCGTGTGTGCGTGCGTGCGTGCGTGCGTGCGCGTGTGCGTGTGCATGTGTGTGCGTGCGTACATGTATGTGTTCACTACACCATATACATACATAAATATTCCCATACCGTAAACAAGTATACATACACACGTACGTCCGCGTGTACGTACACAATCGAATACGTACACACGCCAAAAAAAAAAAAAAAAAGCGACATAACGGTAGAAGCAAGAATTTGAAAGCATTATTTATTTTACTTTGAAATCCATCAACGCAATAAATACGATAATATTTCCGTGTTGCACAACCAAGGTCTCTAACGGGTCGCAATGGGGGGTGGGGGGGTATTTGCATTTTATCAATTTAAATTATTTATTTCTATGAATTATCGTCATTTTATAAATATAAATTATTTATTTGTATGAATTATTTTATCAGCCCTTTATTTTATCAATATAAATTATTTTATCAATATAAATTATTTTATCAATATAAATTATTTGTCTCTGTGAATTGTCGTATCAGCTCTTCATTTTATCAATATAAATTATTTATTTCTATAAATGATCTTATCAGCTGTTCATTTTATCAATATAAATTATTTATTTTAAATTATTTGTTTCTATGAATGATCTTATCAGCTCTTCATTTTATCAATATAAATTATTTATTTTAAATTATTTGTTTCTATGAATGTTCTTATCAGCTCTTCATTTTATCAATATACAGTATTTTTTTTTTATTATTTCCTTATGAACTTTTTATAATTAATTTAATTATCATGTAATTTGGTAACATTTTTTATTATTCCTCTAAATCAATATACATTTTTTTATTAATATTCTTATGAACTCCTTTTATAATTCGTTTAATTATATCATATAATTCAGAAAGTGTTTTTATAATTACTTCAATTATATCATATATTTTTGGTACTATTTATTTATTTTTTTTTTTATTTTTTTTATTTTTTTTTTATTTATTTTTTTTTTTTTTGCTTTTAAAAAATCATTATTATCTTTTATCAATCTTTTTTTTTTTCGTTTTCTTTGGTATTAAACTTATTTTCAATTCGTAAATGAATCTATTTAAATTATTCATATAAGCGATTTATCCAATGTTTATGTATATAAATAATTTGCATAATTAATTTTCTTCGCCATGCGCACATTATATAACATATAGGCCTATGTCTAGTGCAAAAAAGAATAGGTCATAAAACACACACAAAAAAAAACATAAACAAAACACCTACAAAAGGAAAGAATAAAAAAAGACAACCATTACAAAAAAAGAACAAAAAAAATCAGAGAAAGAAAAATGTAAAACGTATACGCCAAAAAAAAAAATAAAAAAAATAAAAAAAAAAATAATAAAAAAAAAGAGAGAGAGAGAGAGAGAGAGAGAGAGAGAGAGAGAGAGAGAGAGAGAGAGAGAGAGAGAGAGAGAGAGAGAGAGAGAGAGAGAGAGAGAAAGATTCCATTCAAAAATAGAAACCACGTGACTTCTACAACACGTGGTAGAGGAAACAAGGGTGATAGTTAGTGGGTGGGGGGGGGTTAGTAGTAGTATTGGGGGAGTGGGGGAGGTGCTGTCAGGCGGGGAGGTGCTGTCAGGCGGGGAGGGGGAGGGGGAGTGGGAGGGTAGATGGGGGGAGTGGGAGAATAAACAGAGGAATGAGGAGAGGGTGAGAAGGGAAGGGAGGGGGAGGGAAGAGGGAGAGGGAGGAGAGAGGTGAAAAGAAGGAGAAAGGGAGGAGGAGGAGGAGAAGGATAAAGCAGAGCAATGAGAAGGGAGAAGGAAAGGCGGAGATGGAGGGAGAGAGATGGAGAAAGCAGGAGGGAGAGAGAAGGAGAAAGGGGGAGAGAGAGGGAAGAATAGGGAGAGGGAGGGAGGAAGAGAGACGGAGTGAAATAGAAGAGAGAGGAACCGAGGAAGAATAGGACGAGGAAAGGAGGAAGAATAAGGAGAGGGAGGGAGGGAGGGAGGCAGAGTGAGAAGAGAGGAGAAGAGAAAGAAAGGAAGAAGAGGGAGAGGAAGGAAGAAGAAGGAGAAGGAGGGAGACAGAGTGAGATGAGAGAAGAAGAGAAGAAAGAGAAAACAAGGAAGAACAGGCAGAGAAAGGAAGAAGAGAGAGAAACAAAAGCGAGCGAAATGTGGGAATAAAATCCACCGAAATCCTGAGAACAAAAAACAAAAAAACAAAACAAAAGCACAATCTCGCTTTTGTTGTCTTTATTTTTGACAAAGGAATCTTATCAGTCTTTTATTAGATTGCGAGAAGGCGGAGACAAGGTATCTGTTCATCACGGACGACTAGACGGATAAACTGAAGTGTGTGTGTGTGTGTGTGTGTGTGTGTGTGTGTGTGTGTGTGTGTGTGTGTGTGTGCGTGCGTGTATCTATAGATATAGATATAGACTGTGTGTGTGTGTGTGTGTCTATAGATATAGACTGTGTGTGTGTGTGTGTGTGTGTGTGTGTGTGTGTGTGTGTGTGTGTGTGTGTGTGTGTGTGTGTGTGTGTGTGTATTTATATCTATAGGTGTAGATAAACACATGTATATGTATATGTGCATATGTGTATGTATATATATATGTATGTGTGCATATTATGTACATACATTTATACATACATACATACATACATACATATATAAATCTATCTACATGTACGTATGTGTGATGTGTACACAGGCAAGCACTCACACACTCACACATCTACATTAACATAATTATGTGAAGGAATAATTCAATTGTCATAACCAAACCCTCTCCCACTACACATTTTCCTTCGATTTTCCGGATCTCGCAAGCAGAAGCACCGAGGCAAGACAGAGCAAGACAGAGCAAGCAGAGCAAGCAGGAGCGAAGGCGGCGGCCATCTTGAACCACGTGTGGGGGTGGAAAGGAGAGAGGGGGGAGGGGGGGATGGAGGGGCGAAGGGGATGGAGGGGCGAGGGGGAGGAGAGGGGGGATGGAGGGGCGAGGGGGAGGAGAGGGGAGGAGGAGTAGGAGGAGGAGGAGGAGGGGGGTTCGTGTGTAGTATTCCCACTGGTTAATAATATCGTCTACTACGCACACTATACCCTTAGGGGGACTTAGTGGGGGTACAAGCGAGGGAGGGGGGGGGGGGGGAAGGAGAAGTTGCGAAATCAAAATGTCCGCCGGAATGGTTGGGGTTTTTATCACGTCTAAAAAAAGAACAACAGATGAAGACGCGTTTCCGTTCTGAGGCCAAGAGCAGCAACCTTCGACAACAGCAAGCGCGCATCCGCAAACGCGTAATTCAAGAACGGCCTCTCCAGCAACCCAAAGCAACACGGGTTTCTAATCTCAAGCCCGAATGCATGTGCCCTGACGTACCCTACCCCCCTCCCCCCTCCCCCCTCCCCCTTCCCCCTCTTTCTTCTCCTTCCCATGGCATTGAATCCCAGCGATTAAGAGAAGCTCGCGAAACACGCACGGAGAAAATGCCCGGGTATAAACAGAAACGCCAGCTTGCCTCCCGCGTTCGGGCGTGGGAACAGCCCCTCCAACCCACGTGGCCGTGACGTCATCGCGGCGTGGCCGTTTTGGCGCCAAAACATTTTGCTTTTCCTTTTTCTCTCTGCGAAAGGGAGAGCGCGAAAATGCTTCTTGCTTCACTCCATCCCGGAGAACGGATTGCGAGCTACACTTGCACGTTATTAGGGTATGAAAAAAAGTCCAAATAGAAGTAGATAAGAGAAGGAAATACGCTTTTCCCGCCATTTTCCCCCCGACGTAAACAAACATGGATCACGTGGTGCACGCGGTTCGTAGCATGGGGGCGGCTCACGGTCTCTCTCACGCTCACGGGCACAACACGCGCAATGCCCCCATTTCGCTTTCTCTTTTCCCTAATATCCTACTTCCCCTCTTCTCTCTCTCTCCCTCCCTCCCTCGTGCTCGACCTGACGCTTGCAAACATGTGGGCGGGATGCAAATGGGCGAACAAGGAGATGAAATAGTGTAAACAGCGAATCCTAAATGTTTTTGCATGTGCATGTATGTTTTGCATACACACGCGCGCGCGCGCGCGCGCACACACACACACACACACACACACACACACACGTATATATATATATATATATATATATATATATATATATATATATTATAATATATAGTATACATATACTATATAAACAAACACAATATTTTGTAATATATATCATATATGCACTTATATGTATAATAAAAACAAACACACACATCTACCTATCTAAACATACATACACATATGCATACATACATATATCATATATACATAAATAATATACATACATACATACATATATACATATATATACATGTGTATATATATACATATATATACATATGTGTACACACACACACACACACACACACACAAGGAGAGGGAGTGAGGGGAAAGGAAAAGAGAGAGA
>NC_091567.1:38904082-38906582 GCF_042767895.1 Penaeus vannamei
CCTCCCTCCCTTCCTTTCTCTTCTCCCTCCCTTTCCCTCTCTCTCTCTCCCTCCCTCCCTCCCTTCCTCCCTCCCTTTTCCTTCCCCACCCTCCACTTCCCTTCTTTCCTTCCTCGTCTATAATGCGATAATTGCAATTGATCAATTATCCTAAAACCACACAATTAGTGCAACCGATTCGTTTCTTGTCCCATATTGGGGGAGGGAGAGAGAGGGAGGGAGGAAGGAGAGGGAGAGGGAGAGGGAGAGAGGGAGGGAGAGAGGGAGAGAGGGAGGGAGAGAGGGAGAGAGGGAGGGAGAGAGAGAGAGAGAGAGGGAGGGAGAGAGGAGAGGGAGAGAGGGAGAGGGAGAGGAGAGAGAGGGAGGGAGAGAGGAGAGAGAGGAGGGAGAGAGAGAGAAGAGAGGGAGGGAAGGAGAGAGGGAGAGAGGGAGGGAGAGAGGAGGGAGAGAGGAGAGGGAGAGGGAGAGGGAGAGGGAGGGAGAGAGAGAGAGGGAGAGAGAGAAGAGAGAGGGAGAGAGAGAGGAGAGAGAGAGGAGAGAGAGAGAGAGAGAGAGAGAGAGAGAGAGAGAGAGAGAGAGAGAGAGAGAGAGAGAGAGAAACCCTCATCAAACCAAAGACAACCTCAAGCGCAGATATGTCCCCTTCCCCCCTCCCCCTCTTCCCCTCCCTCCCCCCTCCCCCACTCCTCACCCCCTCCCCCACCGACCAATCAAAACCCCGAGATACGACCTGCATAACCGCCTCTGATTGGACGAGAAAACGAAAACGAAGTCTCAAAAAAAAAAAAAAAATCGTAAACTGTCCAAATGTCGACTCAAAAGATTACGATAACGAAGTCTCCAAAAAAAAAATAATAATAAAAAAATAAATAAATAAATAAAATCAACAAAAAAAAATAAAAATATAATTAAAACAAAAATAATTATAAAAAAAACATAAACTGTTCAAATGTCGACTCAAAGATTACGATAACGAAGTCTCAAAAAAAAAAAAAAAAAAAAAAACACCAACAAAAACAGAAATAAGAAAATACAAATTAAAAAACAACAAATTAAAAAATCATAAACTGTCCAAATGTCGACTCAAAGATTACGATAACGAAGTCTCAAAAAAAAAAAAAAATCATCAACAAAAACAAAATAAAAAATACAAATTAAAACAAAAACAAATAAAAAAAATCATAAACTGTCCAAATGTCGACTCAAAGATTACGATAACAAAGTCTAAAAAAAAAAAAAAAATCATCAACAAAAAAAAATAAAAAAATACAAATTAAAACAAAAACAAATAAAAAAAATCATAAACTGTCCAAATGTCGACTCAAAGATTACGATAACGAAGTCTGACAAGCAGCGGTAAAAAAAAATAATTTACGTAAAGGTCACACGACTCGGGGCGGTGCGGCCGTGTCGGTCGTCAAAATATTGTCATTTTTCTCGGCAGGAAAAAATTAGGGGAAAAAAATATATGACGCTTTACAAAAGGGAGGAGGAGGAGAGGAGGAAAGGAGGAGAGGAGGGAAGGAGGGAAGGGGGAAAGGATGTGGGGGGTGGAGGGGTGGGGGTGGGGGAGGAAGAGGAAGGTTGGGGGAAGGGGGGGAAGGAGGGAGGGAGAGGAAGGAACGGGTGAAAGGGAGCGGGAGAAAATGGGAGAAAATAGACGTAGGAGGGAATAGAAGTAGGAGGGAAGAAAAGAGGGAGTAGAAGTAGGAGGGAATAGACGTAAGGAAGGACGAAAGGAGGGAATAGAAATAGGAGGGAGGGAGGGAAGGGTGGGAGTGAGGAACAGGGTAAGGATACAGAAGGGAAGGGCAGAGCGAGAGAGGAGAAAGGGAGGGAGGGAAGGGGAGGAATGTGGAAGCAAAAAGAGAGCAAGGCGAGGATTAGAAATCAGAGGGGAAGGATTGAGGAAGAAAGGGAAGGAGGGAGGAGTAAGAGGAGGGGGAGAGGGAGACGGGTGGAGGCAAGGGAGAGGGAGGAGGGAGAGGGTATGGGGAGAGAGGGAGGGAGGGAGGAGAGGGAGAGGGAGAGGGAGAGGGAGAGGGAGAGGGAGAGGGAGAGGGAGAGGGAGAGAGATAGAGAGAGAGAGAGAGAGAAAGGGGGAAAGAAAAAGGGACAGAATGGAAAAAAAGATTTTAAAAATAGAGAAAACACCCCAAAATATTTACAACCATGACCCACCCAAAACACACAAACACATAAAACAACATTAAAAAAAACAACCAATCTAGATATGCGGCCACAAAGACATTAACCAACATCGATAACAGCTTTCAACATATCCTGTGCAGTTTCAATGGCTTGTAAATAAAGTCGCGACGAGTGTATTATTGCACCACGGGTCGCCTCTCTCAACCTTTGCTATTTCTCTCTTTTATGCTTTCGTTCTAACTCCTTTCGGCAGGTGCAGTCGATTGGAAAGAGCATTTACATAAAAGATTACGTCCCGATAGAAAAAACAAAAGAAATGCGCCGAGAGAGAGAGAGAAAAAGAGAAAAC
>NC_091567.1:38914082-38916582 GCF_042767895.1 Penaeus vannamei
TCGTTATTTTTCCCATTTGTTTGTTTGTTTGTCTAGCTCCCTCCCCCCCCACACACACAGTCTGCCTTTCACTCTCGGTACCCTTGTTTACTTGTTTATTTGCTTGGACGTCTGTTTGTGCGTCCGTGGTTGACTGGTTTTGTTTACTGGTCCGTGTCTGTTCGGCTGACACGCCCACGCACACAGGGACACTCACTTACATACACAAAGAAACCCTCACCTTTCTAATCTTGCGGCTAAAACAGGTACAGAAAGATAAGGATAATTATCAGATAGAAAATAGTGCAAGAAAAATCTAATCAGAATGTTAAGGACACCAATAAATCTATTCTAAAAAAAATTTATCTATTCGAGAAAAAATCTATCAAGTTGTTCAGAATGTTAAGGACACCAATAAATCTACTCTAAAAAAAATATTAAATTGTTAAGTACACAAATAAATGTATCAAAATGATCTTTAAAATTTTACACCTTAAACTAGTATACGACAAATAGAAGAAACCAAATTTATCAAAAATAATAATAAGCAAATACAAAGAGGAGAGAGGGAAGGAGAGGGAGAGAGGGGAGGAGGGGGAGGAGAGGGAGGAGAGGGAGAGAGGGGAGGAGAGGGAGAGAGAAAGAGAGAGAGAGAGAGAGAGAGAGAGAGAGAGAGAGAGAGAGAGAGAGAGAGAGAGAGAGAGAGAGAGAAAGGGAGGGAGGGAGGGAGGGAGGGAGGAGAGGAGGAGGGAGGGATAGAGGGAGAAAGAGAGAGAGAAAGAGAGAGGGACAGAGACAGAGACAGACAGACAGAGAGAAAGAGAGAGGGACAGAGACAGAGACAGACAGACAGACAGACAGAGACAGAGAGAGCGAAAGAAATATTGACACAAGTAAATAAACTGCATTGTCGTCCTCAGCCAAAGCAGGAACAGACAACAGACTTTCTTCCACAACAGCGACGAGAAATCCAACCTCCTCCGCTGTTATTCTGCCTCCTTGTTATGTATCTTGAACTCGTCAGCCATTCTCCTCCCCCCCTCCCCCTCTCCCTCCAACCCCCAACCACCCCTTCTAACCCCTCCCCTCCACTAAACCTCCCACTTCTCCAACCCCAACGATGCTGAAATATGACAATTCCCTCACCATCTCTCTCCCCCCTCAACCCCCACTTCTAACCCTCCCTCCACCAAACCCCCACTTCCCCAACCCCAACGAAGCTCATGTATTAATTCTCACACCATCTCTCCCCCCCTTCAACCCCCAACCCCCACTTCTAACCCCTCCCCTCCACCAAACCCCCACTTCCCCAAACCCAAGAAAGCTTAAATATAACGATTCTCTCTCCCCCTTAACCCCTTCCGCTAACCCCCTTCTAACCCCTCCCCCACGCCAAACCCCCACGCCAAACCCCCATTTCCCCAACCCCCAACGAAGCTCATGTATTGATTCTCCCACCATCTCTTCCCCCCAAACCCCCACTTCTAACCCCTCCCCCACCACCAACCCCCTACTTCCCCAACCACAAGAAAGCATAAATATAACGACTCTCTCCCCCTCAACCCCCAACCCCCACTTCTAACCCCTACCCCTCCACCAACCCCCCACTTCCCCCAACCACAAGAGCATAAATATAACGATTCTCTCTCTCCCCTCAACCCCCAACCCCCACTTCTAACCCCTCCCCACCACCAAACCCCCCACTTCCCCACCCCAAACGAAACTCATTTATTCTCCCACTATTTCTCTAACCCTTCCCTTCCCTCATCGAAATTTTAAGACTAACATGAAATCTGTATTTTAGCTCATTTTAAGCTCATTCTCTCTTTCGTTTATTAAACCCCAACCCCCTCCTCCCATCTACTTCACCTTAATCAAACCCCCTAATTACCTATTCTAACCCCATGTCCCCAACTACTACACCCCTTCCTCCCTCCTCCCCCATCTCCCCACCTACCTCACCCCAACCTCCAACTCCCTCCCCACCTACCCAAATATCTCCACCAATTCACCACTCCACTTACCTTATAGACTTACCCAAACGCCACCGCATTTCTCCACCTCCTCTACCCACACCCCTATATCCCCTACCCCACCCTCACCCCATCCCATCTCCCCCACTTCACCCCCAAACCCACCCACCTCCCCTACCTGCACTCCCACCTATCTTCCCCTGCCCCCACCCTCACCCCATCCCATCTCCCCCACTCTCACCCCATTCCCTCTACCCCTTCACCCCATTCCCTCTTCCCCGCCTCCACCCCACCCCCTCCCCTTACCTAACCCCCACCTCACCCCCTACTTAACCCCAACCCCAACTCCCCAACCTCACCCCCCACCTAACCCCAACCCCACTTCCCCCTACCTAAACCCCACCTCCCCCAACTCCACCCCCTCCCCCTACCTAAACCCCACCCCTCCCCAACTCCACCTCATCCCCACCTAAACCCCACCCCTATTTCCCCCTACCTAAACCCCACCTAACCCCAACCCCTTCCCCCTCCCCCCACCTATTCCCCCC
>NC_091567.1:38924082-38926582 GCF_042767895.1 Penaeus vannamei
GGAAGCGAGGGTCTGGTTCCTTCCCTTCCGCCTCCTCCCACAACTGTTCATCTTCACCCACGCCGTGCTCTTCTATGGGGAAACCGAGCGATGCAAAGAGACGCCATAGCACCCTTGACCGAAGATTTACGAAACGAGAAAGACGAACTACCCTGGATGAAGAGTTTCAAGGTTACCAAGACAGAATAAACACCGTGTTTGTTTTTTTTTCTATTTAATGATTCC
Organism: Penaeus vannamei; assembly: GCF_042767895.1. NCBI lineage: Eukaryota > Metazoa > Arthropoda > Malacostraca > Decapoda > Penaeidae > Penaeus > Penaeus vannamei. Next base: position 38,924,308 of record NC_091567.1, read on the forward strand.
TCCTCCTTTTTTTATATAAGGATAAAAATCACTCTCTCCAAAAAGGCGGAAGTATCCATCTTGCCGAGCTTTCAAAACACGAAATTCCTTCTTCTTTCACAAAAGCTTGAGAGATCTTGCCTATAATTTCCGGAAAAAAGTCAAAGAGGAGAACAATATTATTACCATTACCTTTATATACACAGAAAAAAAAGAAAAGAAACAAAAAAACCTTATTGTTGTGGCTGTTGCGTGACCCGGAAGTAGGACAGAGAGCCAGCAGATAAATGTTTTAATTGTTTTTTGGGGGACTTCCATGGTTGGGTCAGATAATGTGTGTAAAATATACATGATTTACTTAAAATTTGTGTTTTCGTTATAATGTTATTGGATAATAATAGTAAGGATATGGTAAAATGTACCATTTTTAATTTGCATGATAAAATACTGCTACTTTAACTAATTAATTTATAATCTGCTTATGTTATACTTAGCATTACTTACTAGCATTGTTATGTTATATTACTATTATTATTATTTATATTATCATTATTATTGCTATTATTATTATTTATATTATCATTATTATTATTATTATTATTTATATTATAATTAATATTACTATTATTATTATTATTTATATTATCATTATTATTACTATTATTATTTCTATAAATCATTGTATCAATAAAAAAATAACAATAATGAAGATAATGGTTATGATGTTCATGTTAAAATAAAAAAAGCTTAATTAGTACAAGGACGTATAAATGTTGCACTGGTTTTAATAAGAATAATTAGCATATTGTATGATAATGACACTAACACAAAACAGAAAAAAACATGATTAATGTAATAAAAAAAGAAAGAAAAAACGAATTAACATGATGATAAATATTATTGTAACTCATTTACGTATGATAATGAGACGAACACAAATAAAGTCCAGAAAATATGATTAATGTTATACATAAAAAAAAAGAAAAAACGAACTAAAATGATAAATATTATTGTAACTCATTTACGTTTAATTATTTCGAGTAGCAGCAATAGGAGGAAGTGGTGGTTCTGTTGGCAGTAGCTGTAGTAATAGCAGTAGTAATTGTAGTAATAGCAGGAGAATAGTAGTAGCAGTATTATAATCAGCACTGATAGTATAAACCATAATAATAAGAATTATCATCATTATTATTATTGTTGTTGTTATTATTATAGCAGTAGTAGTTGAAGCATCAGCAGTGGTGGTGATGGTAGCAACAGCAGCACCAGTATTAGTAGTACAATAATAATGACAACAATAACAAAAGCAATGACAACAACAACAGTAGTTATAATAACAATATTAATGAAAATAACAATAGATGTTGAAGTTGAGTTTGGGGACGGTTGCGTTGGAGGTGAGAGGGGAGGAGGAGGAAGGAGGAGGAGGAGGAGGAGGAGAAGAAGAAGAAGAAGAAGGAAGAAGAAGAAGAAGAAGAAGAATAGTTAGGGAGGAGGAGAAGAAGAAGAAGTTAGCTAGAGGAAGAAGAAGAAGAAGAGGAGCAGCAGCAGCTGTAGTCGTTGTAGTGATGGTAGTAGTTGTAGTAGTGGTTGTAGTAGTAGTGGTAGTAGTAGTAGTAGTGGTAGTATTAGTAGTAGTGGTAGTAGTAGTAGTGGTTGTAGTAGTGGTAGTGGTAGTAGTAGTAGTAGTAGTAGTAGTAGTAGTAGTAGAAGATGGCGGCAGCAGCAGTGGCAGTAGTAGTAGTAGTAGTAGTAGTAGTAGTGGTAGTAGTGGTAGTAGCAGTAGTAGTGGTAGTGAATGTAGCAGCAGCAACAGTAGTAGTAGTAGTAGTAGTAGTAGTAGTAGTAGTAGTAGTGGTAGTAGTAGTAGTAGTAGTAGTAGTAGTAGTAGTAGTGGTTGTAGTAGTGGTAGTGGTAGTAGTAGTAGTGGTTGTAGTAGTAGTGGTTGTAGTAGTAGTGGTTGTAGTAGTAGTGGTTGTAGTAGTAGTGGTTGTAGTAGTAGTGGTTGTAGTAGTAGTGGTTGTAGTAGTAGTGGTTGTAGTAGTAGTGGTTGTAGTAGTAGTAGTAGTGGTAGTAGTAGTGGTAGTAGTAGTAGTAGTAGTAGTAGTAGTAGTAGTAGTAGTAGTAGTACCAGCAGCAGCAGTAGTGGTGGTAGTGGTAGTAGTAGTAGTAGTAGTAGTAGTAGTAGTAGTAGTAGTAGTAGTAGTGGTGGTAGTAGTAGTAGTAGTAGTAGTAGTAACAGTAGCAGTAGTAGTAGTAGTAGTAGCAGCAGCAGCAGCAGTAGTGGTGGTAGTGG
>NC_091567.1:38931582-38939082 GCF_042767895.1 Penaeus vannamei
AGATAGAGATATAGGTAAATAGAAATAGAAATATAGATGGGATGGATGGATATAAAGAAATACAGATAGATGGATAAAAAGGTCAAGGAAACAGATTGAGGGAAAAAACTAGAAAGCAAAAAATTTACAAGACCAACAAGGATACAAATAAACATACAAGGAAATAAACCACAAACAAGGAGAGAAGACCAACAAGGATACAAATAAACATACAAGGAAACAAACCACAAACAAGGAAAGAAGACTAACAAGGATACAAATAAACTTATAGGGAAACAAACCACAAACAAGGAGAGAAGACCAACAAGGATACAAATAAACATACAAGGAAATAAACCACAAACAAGGAAAGAAGACCAACAAGGATACAAATAAACATACAAGGAAATAAACCACAAACAAGGAAAGAAGACCAACAAGGATACAAATAAACATACAAGGAAATAAACCACAAACAAGGAAAGAAGACCAACAAGGATACAAATAAACATATAAGGAAACAAACCACAAACAAGGAAACAACATTTAGAACAACCTTTACTAACAAGGAAATAGAAAAAAAAATAAATAAAAGGGAAAACTAACCTGTAGGAAATCCCCCCCCCCTAAAAATAAAACTAACAAGGACACATTCCCCCAAAAGGACACAAACTACTAACAAGGTAAAAGACACTTCTAACAAACAGCTAACGAGGAAGATAGGAAGAGGTCTAACAAAATAAAATAAAACCATCTAAAAATATCCCACAAAGAAAGAAACCGAATCACACAAACAACGATACATAGCAATCATCTAAAGCAAAAAACAAAAGAACAGCCATAACCCACAAACAAAAGCCAACCAAACCACAAAAAAATGAAACAAAAAGAAAAGGCACAACCAACAACCCACCGCCAACCAAACCTCAAACACAATCACAACCCCCAAGCAAGCAAGGCTCAAAACCAACCAAAAGAGCCAGAAAAAGCAGCCACAATCCACAACCAACCTCCAACCAAACCTCAAAAACAAGCACAAAACAAAACAAAACAAAAACAACCACAACCCAAAACCGCCAACCAACCAAACCTCAAAAACAACCACAACAAAAACACAACCACAACCCACAACCAAACCTCCCCCAAAAACAACAACCAGAACAAAAACACACCCACAGCCCACTAACAAGGAAACAAAGCCGAGTCGAGGGCGGGTTCAGCCCACCACACCCACACCCGCCCGAACCGTAACAGGCAGGAGACTCACCTTTCACCCGCCCGTCTGCCAGGCCCTCCTGTTGCATGGCCTCTCCGTCTAGTGCTGATTTCTGCAATTTCTGCAACATCTTGCACTGGGGGTCTATGTTAAGGTGTCTCCGTTTAGCAATAATGTCTGCAATTTCTTCAACATCTTACACTGGGGGTCTATGTTAAGGCGTCTGATGTTAGGGCTAATTTCTGCAATTTCTGCATCTTACACTGAGGGGTCTATGTTAAGGCGTCTGATTTTAGGGCTAATTTCTGCAACATCTTGCACTGAGGGTTTATGTTAAGGCCTCTTCGTCTAGTGTTAATTTCTGCAATTTCTGCAACATTTTCCACTGGAAAATCTTGCATAGGAAGTCTATGTAAAGGCCTCCCTGTCTAGCGCAAATTTCTGCATTTTCCACTAGAGGGTCTATGGAAAGGTCTCTCCGTCTAGCGCAAATTTCTGCAATTTCTGCAACATCTTTCACTGGGGGGTCTGAGTTATAGCGAAGTCTAGGGGGAGGGGGAGAGAGAGAGAGAGAGAGAGAGAGAGAGAGAGAGAGAGAGAGAGAGAGAGAGAGAGAGAGAGAGAGAGAGAGAGAGAGAGAGAGAGAGAGAGAGAGAGAGAGAGAGAGAGAGAGAGAGAGAGAGAGAGAGAGAGAGAGAGAGAGAGAGAGAGAGAGAGAGAGAGAGAGAGAGAGAGAGAGAGAGAGTGTCTAGGGGAGATGTGTATTGATATGGGGACCCTCCGCTTAGCATTTTATGTACTTGTGTTTAAGCCTTTGTTTTGAGCCATTTTTCGTCTGAGAGAGAGAGAGAGAGAGAGAGAGAGAGAGAGAGAGAGAGAGAGAGAGAGAGAGAGAGAGAAAGAGAGAGAGAGAGACAGAGAGAGACAGAGAGAGAGAGAGAGAGAGAGAGAGAGAGAGAGAGAGAGAGAGAGAGAGAGAGAGAGAGAGAGAGACTGATAGATAGATAAAGAGAGAGTGTGAGAGTGAGTGAGAGAGTATGCGTGTGTATGTGCGCGTGAGAGGAAGAGCGAGAGAGTGAGAGTGAGAGAAAGTGAGTAAGAGTGAGAGTATGTGTGTGCGCGCGAGAGCGAGAGAGTGAGAGAAAGTGAGTAAGAGTGAGAGTATGTGTGTGTGTGCGTGCGCGAGAGAGAGAGTGAGAGTGAGAGAAAGTGTGTCTGCGCGTGCGTGCGTGCCTGCAAACGAGCGAGATACACCCCGTACCCAAAGGCAGAACACCAAAAGGAATCACCCCAAAGAAGTCATAACCCCCCCCCCTCCCCCCTCCCCCTCCCATCCCATCCAAAAAAGTACCGTTATCAACATCAGTCTCTACAGCTGCACCGGGACCCCCTCCCCCTCCCTTTCCCTCTCCCCCTCCCTCCTCCCTTCCCTCTCCTTACCCCTATCCCTCCCCCTCCCCTCCCTCCCCTCCCTTTCCCTCTCCCTCCCACCTCCCTCCCTCTCCCTCTCCCCCCACCCACCCCCCTCCTCCCTTCCCAACAATCGCACACACATAATTTCAGTTTTCGAAAAGCCATCCTATAATAACTGAATGGATCTGTCCGGTAATTTTGCCTCGTTCATCAATATCTCTTTCACACTCTTCGCAAACATAAGTATTCCATCCTATGATTCATATAAAAAAAAGAAAAAAGAAAAAAAAACTATTTACATAACTGCCTTTTCAAATAGTATAGCACCATCAATATCTTTTTTTTATTCTCAAGTAATCAATCAATATTTTTTTTAAACGAGTGTAAACGGTAGCTTTTAAGGTTAATAACTAGCGTTGACTAAATCAATTTAAAAATATATATTCTTATTGCTCCGTATAAATAGCAGAAGCCAATGTTACAAGGTGGTTCATAGTTTTCAACATTTTCACAAGCGTATAAAACGTGCACTTTCTGGACACCCACTTCCCCCCCCCCACCCATACCCCTCCAAAAGCACACAAGAAAATGTTGATATTCACGAAGAGCATTCAAATGATCGACCTTTTTTTAACGTAAACACTTTCTCTCACTCACTCACTCTCTTTCTCTCTCTCTCTCTCACTATCTGTCTGTCTGTCTGTCTCTCCTCCCTCTCTCTCTCTCTCTCTCTCTCTCTCTCTCTCTCTCTCTCTCTCTCTCTCTCTCTCTCTCTCTCCCTGTCCCTGTCCCTGTCCCTGTCCCTGTCTGTCTGCTCTCTCTCTCTCACTCGATGGATTCAAACGATCGACATTTATTTATTGTCATATTTCATGTATTTTTTTCTTCTACTTTTTCGATAAGCGTAGAAGTAGTCCCTAACCTCCCCCACCCTCACCCTCCCCACCCCCCACCCATACGCATTTTTCTACGCTCGAGAAAATGTCGAAAAAAAAAAACAAAATAAAATGTCGCACCCCCTTAGTTGTAGATGCGATCGTAGACTAAATCATTTATATAAAAAAACAATAAAATAACGTTCTTCTTGCTTCGTATAAATAGCTGGTGTTCGATGTGGATCCAGTGGGAGTGGCCACGCAGCCGCCTTCAAACAATTTGCTTCCTAATGTCGATAAAGTTCAAGCGTGATCGCGTAAATAGATTGCTTTTTCTGGCTACGTTTGGAGGAGGAGGAGGAGGAGGAGGAGGAGGAAGAGTGAGGGGAGAGGAGGAGGAGGAGGAGGGGGAGGAGAGAGGAGGAGGGCGAGGAGGAGGAGGAGGGGCGAGGAGGAGGAGGATAGGAGGAGGGCGAGGAGGAGGAGTGAGGAGGAGGAGGGCGAGGAGGAGGAGGAGGGAGGAGGGAGGGCGAGGAGGAGGGGAGGAGGAGGAGGGAGGAGGAGGAGGGGGGAGGAGGTGGGGGAGGGAGGAGGAGAGGGAGGAGGGAGGAGGAGGGAGGGGGGGAAGGAGGAGGAGGAGGAGGAGGAGGGAGGGAGGAGGAGGAGGAAGAGGAGTGAGGAGGGGAGGGAGGAGGTGGAGGGAAGGAGGAGGAGGAGGAGGAGGAGGAGGGGGGAGGAGGAGGAGGAGGAGGTGGGGGAGGAGGAGGAGGGTCTTGGGTGCTGCGGGCGGGGGGTGAGGTGGGGTGGGGGTGGGGGTTCTATTATGCCCTCTTTTTTTTTTTCTGTTTCTGTCTGCAACTAACTCTCTTTCTCTCTTTCTTTTCCGTTATATTTCTTTCTTTCTTTCTCTCTCCCTCCCTCTAAATACAAAATATATATACATAAAACATTTCTTTCTTTCTTTCTTTCTTTCTTTATTTCTCTCTCTCTCTCTCTCTCTCTCTCTCTCCCTCTCTCTCTCTCTAAATACAAAATATATATATATATATATATATATATATATATATATATATAACATTAATTTCTCTCTCTCTCTCTCTCTCTCTCTCTCTCTCTCTCTCTCTATATATATATATATATATATATATATATATATCCCTCTCTCTCTTTATCTTTCTATATATATAACTGTCTATATATCTATCGGTCTATATCTATCTGAATTTTTTTCTCCTTTCACACCAATATATTCTACCCCATTCTGTCCTTCGAATGACAAAACGTACAATATTTGTATATTTGTATAACAAGCATAAATGACAAGGGACGCTCAACGACCGCTGTAAATTATGGGTCAGAATCGCACTCATCTTTCCTCACCCCCCCCGACCCCCCACCCCCACCAACCTACCAGCAAAACGGTGGGGGGGGGGGGGGGATTAATATGAACTTTTTCATATTATGAAAAGCTTTTCCCCTTTCTCTCTGCGTTCCCCCTTTCTCCCCTCTTTCCTCCCATTCTCCTCTTTCTCTTCTCTCTTCTTCCCCTTTCCTTTCTTTTCTGCCATTCTCTTCTTTCTCTTCCCCCTTTCTATTCTCTCTTCTTCCCCTTTCCTTTCTTTTCCCCCTTTTTCCTCTCTCTCTTTCATCCCCTCTCCTTTCTCTCTTCCCCTTTCTCCTTCTCTCTCCCTTCCTCCATTCCTTTCTCTCTTTCCCTTTCCTTTCTTTCTATCTCCCCCTTTCTCCCCTCTCTCCACACCCCCCACTTTCCCCTTTCTTCTCACCTCTCCCCCTCCCTCTTTTCTCCCCTCTAACCCCTCCACACTCGACCCCAACCTCCCCCTCCCCTCCCTCTGAACCCAAAATGGTCGACAATTATTCCCATCCCCCCCCCCAAACAATTACCCATTAGGACCTGTTAATTGCCAATTTCCGCTCCAGCCACTTGGGGATCGGGGCCGTACATGTTGGGGGGGAGGAGAGGGTATGTTGGGGGAGGAGGGGGTATGTTGGGGGAGGGTATGTTGGGGGATGGAGGGGGCCTATTAGCGGGAAGGAGAGAGGGTATGATTGGGGGGAAGGGGAAGAGGAGGTATGTTGGGGGATAGAGGAGGGTATGTTGGGGGATGGAGGGGGTATGTTGGGGGATGAGAGGGATGGCCTATTGAGGGAGTGAGAGCGGGAAGGAGAGGGTATGTTGGGGGAAGGAGAGGGGTATGTTGGGGAGAGGAAAGGGTATGTAGGAGGGAGGGAAGGGTATGTTGGGGAGACGGGGTATGTTGGGGGAGGAGAGGGGGTATGTTATGAGGGGAGGAGGGGTATGTTGGGGGAGGAGGGGGTATGTTGGGGGATAGAGAGGGGGTATGTTGGGGGAAGAAAGAGGATATGTTGAGGGGGAGTAGAGGGGTATGTTGGGTGAAGAGAGGGAATGTTGGGAAGGAGGGGTTATGTTAAGGTGAGTGAGGGGTTGGCATTTTAGGGAGAGGACAGGGTATGTTGGGGGAAGAAGAGGGGAATGTTGGGGGAGGAGGGGGTTGTGTTATGGTGTATGTTGGGCAGAGGAGGGGGTATGTTTGGGGGAGGAGTAAGTATACAGAGAGAGTATGTTAGGGCGGAAGAAGTGGGTATATAGGAGAGAGGAGGAGGGGGGGGTATGCTGGGGTGAAGTGGGGGGAGGGGCGACCAAATGGGAGGTGTAGTACTTAGAGCAAAGTTGTAGTTGTACAGCTGTAATAGATAATTGAGCGCCGATAAAACTAATTAAGGTCACTGCGGTTATAATTATGGCGGTGTTGAGTTCGTCTTTGTTTTAAGTGGATAATAAAATGTTTAATTGCTGATGAAATGCTTATTGTAGATTGTGATAAATCATGTCATTGGAATATCTGAACAAGTTGCAAATATTAGTCTTAGTTTTAAATGGTTAATTGAACTTTTAAGGCAATAGAAGGATGTTTTTTTTATAGTTTTATGTGATTAAATGAACTTTTAAGGCGATAGAAAGATGTGTTAGTGAATTTCTGACGAAGACATAATCGAAACCGGTAAAATACATCTCTTGTATTGTGAAGATATTCGTTCTCATTCATACCTTTCCACATTTGTTAACATGAATGCGGTTCGTGTTTTAGTGGGTGTACTGTGCAAGGATCTGCAGTTAGGGTTTAACTAGGTGATTGTAAAATTAAATGCAGTTAAGTGTATACCTTGACCAACGAACAATTTGCTTTAGTAACTTGTAATAACTGTATAGTACCCAATTTCGCATAACTACAGTTGTAACTTGTAATAAGTGTAGAGTGCATAATTGTTCATAAATACAGTTGTAACTTGTAGTAACTGTATAGTGTATGATTGTTCATAAATACAGTTGTAACTTGTAATAACTGTATGATCCATGATTGTTCATAACTACAGTTGTAACTTGTAAGAACTGTATAGTGTATGATTGTTCATAAATACAGTTGTAACTTGTAGTAACTGTATAGTGTATGATTGTTCATAAATACAGTTGTAACTAGTAATAACTGTATGATCCATGATTGTTCATAACTACAGTTGTAACTTGTAATAACTGTATAGTGCATGATTGTTCATAACTACAGTTGTAACTTGTAATAACTATACAGTGCATGATTGTTCATAACTACAGTTGTAACTTGTAATAACTGTATAGTGCATGATTGTTCATAACTACAGTTGTAACTTGTAATAACTATACAGTGCATGATTGTTCATAACTACAGTTGTAACTTGTAATAACTGTACAGTGCATATTTGTCCATAACTACAGTTGTAATATCTAACAACTGTATAATGAATAATTGTTCATAACTACAGTTGTAACTTGTAATAACTGTATAGTGCATGATTGTTCATAACTACAGTTGCAACTTGTAGTAACTGTATAGTGCATGATTGTTCATAACTAAAGCTGTACCGCGTAATAGCTGTATAATGTAAGATTGTTCATAAATACAGTTGTAACTTGCAGTAACTGTATAATGCATAATTGTC
>NC_091567.1:38944082-38951582 GCF_042767895.1 Penaeus vannamei
GACCTCGTTATTAAGAACTCGGTCTCTCGGTCTCGGGTCTCGGGTCTCTTGGTTCTTTTCGGTCTCGGTCTATTTTTTCTTTTCGGTCTATCTTGTTTTTTTTCGGTTCTCTCTCTTTCTCATATTCACTCGCTCTCTTTCTCTTTACGTGTCTCTTTTCTCTGGATGATTGTTTTGTCTGTGTTTGTCTCACTCCCTCTTCTCTTTCTCTAATCCCCCCCTCTCTCTATCTCTATCTCTCTACTCCCTTTCTCTCTCTCTCTACTCCCTTTTCTCTATCTCTTCCTCCCTTTCTCGCTCTCTCTCTCTCTCCTCCCTTTCTCGCTCTCTCTTTCTTCTCCCTTTCTCTCTCTCTCTCTCTCTCTATTTCCCTCCAGCCCTCCTCTCTCTCTCTCTCTATTTCCCTCCCTCCCTCCTCCCGCTCTCTCTCTTTCCCTCCCTCCCTCCCTCCTTTCTCTCTATTTCTCTCCCTTCCTCCCTCTCTCTCTATTTCCCTCCCTCCCTCCCTCTCTCTCTCTTTCCCTCCCTCCCTCTCTCTCTCTCTCTTTCCCTCCCTTCCTCTCTCTCTCTGCATAAATAACAATTATATAAAAGGACACATCTGTGAAATGCTCCCCAAGATCGATATACACCCATAAACGCAGAAAAAAAAGGAATAAATAAATAAACAAATAATCAAGCAACGAATACGACTTCATGAATAAATATAACGTTGCAAGCTGGAGCGAAGAACGTAAATAAATAAAAGGAAAATTCTCGAAAATAATCATGCATTCCTGGCGTCTGCTGCCCCGTACTGCGCAATAACCTCACGACGGCGACATCTGGCAACCCCCTCGGCCTGGGTTTCTTAGTGTTATTTTTTAATTCTATTTTATTTTATTATATTTCATTTTTTTCTGGATTTTTATTTATGGATTTTGTTGATGTTTTTTTCTCTCTTTTCTTTAACGGGTATATAAAGAATGTATGATTTTAAATACTGGGTTTTAATGATAGAATCTAGAAATTTATATAAAAAATGGCAAGTTATTTATCAATATTCATTTAATGCAATGTTTTTTTTTTTTTTTACAATCTATTTATATATCTGCTGAATACTGAATACACGAGACTTAAAAATAACTAACTTTCATAAGTGTGCATGTGAGCGGTAAATAACTTGTGCAATAAATGGTGTCGATTAATATCTTCTTGTGTGTGTGTGTGTGTGTGTGTGTGTGTGTGTGTGTGTGTGTGTGTGTGTGTGTGTGTGTGTGTGTGTGTGTGTGTGTGTGTGTGTGTGTGCAAGGTCTATATAAGTACTTATAGTGACCTAGTGTATGCTTGAGTTTGTTTATACTTGAGTGTGCATGTAGGGGTGAGTGTGTGTTTGTGTGTTTGTATGTGGCTGTGTGCGTGCATGAGTGTTGTGAGCGTGGGAGAGGGAGGGAGGAGGGAGTAGGGAGGGAGGGAGGAGAGAGAGAGAGGGAGAGAGAGAGAGGAGAGAGAGAGAGAGAGAGAGAGAGAGAGAGAGAGGAGAGAGGGAGAGGGAGAGGGAGGGAGGGAGAGGGAGGGAGGGAGGGAGGGAGGGAGGGAGAGAGGGAGAGAGAGAGAGAGAGTGAGAGAAAGAGAGAGAGAAAGAGAGAGAGAGAGAGAGAGAGAGAGATGAAGGAGAGAGAGAGAGAGAGAGAGAGAGATGAGAGAGAGAGAGAGAGAGAGAGAGAGAAATACAGAGAGTATGCACGAGAGAGAAATACGAGAGAGAGTAATACGAGAGAGAGAAATACAAGAGAGAGAGAAATACAAGAGAAAAAAATCCCAACGACCTTAAAATACATACAAAACCGAACAAAAAATAACCCATACAAAAAAAAAAAAAAAAAAAACGTAACGAAACAATTTAAAAAAAAAGGAAAACGCGGCACCGCTTAACCTTGACTTTGAAACCAGACCCAGCATTAGCAAATGGTGATTACACACACACACACACATGTATCCACCAACATCAACTAACAGTCTATTTTTCCCGTGTTGTCTGCGCGCGTGGAGGGAAAAATACCTGGTTGTATTTGCTTATAGAGTTAACTGGGGTGTACTTGTTTGTCTTTGTTTGGGTGTACCTGTCTTTGTTATGTTGTTGTGTGGGTATGTGTTTGTATTCAGTAATATTATGTTTAATATTTTATGCTTGCGCCTTCTCTAAAATAAATTATAAATAAGTTTAGCGTTATGGTAGATTTATATATATAAGTTTAGCGTTACAGCAACACCTGAAAGCTGGGTGGTTTATTTACACACAAGTCAGTTTATTCGTTAAATTCAACCCCAGATTATCATAAACCACGACGACTGTGCATTTCGTAAATGATCCCATACCCTCATTTTCCAAAAATAACCTCGACAACACCACAAAACTACATGACCAACACCAGCATACTTTCCCGTGTGTCTGGTCAATCTCAATGCACATACACAAGCAGCTATTCACAGGCAAGATCTTTCCCAAACATACTCTACAGTCACGTACAGCTTAGGTTGTGATGGGGGAGGGGGGAAGGGGAGAGGGAGAAGGTGGGAGTTGGGGAGGGGAGGGGAGAAAGGAGAGGGGGGGTAGGGAAGGGGAGGGGAGGAGAGGAAGGAGGCGAGGGGGAGGAAGGAGAGGTGGAGGGATGAGGGGGAGGATGTGAGTTGGGTAGGAGGAGGGGAAGGGAAGGAGGTGGGATGGAGGATGTGAGTTGGGAGGGGGAGAAAGAAGAGGGAGGGGAAGGGGAGGAGGAAAGTGAAAGGGGAGGTGGGGCGAGGAAGGGCAGGGGAAGGGGAAGAGGGAGGGAGGGAGGGAGGGAGGGAGGAGGGAGGGAGGGAGGGAGGAGGAGTAAGGAAGAGTAAGAAGGGGGAGAAGTGGAGGGCATGGAAAGAGAAGAGGGAAAGGAAGAAATAGAGTATAAATAGAGCAGAGTGGACTAGAGTACAGGAGGAAGAGAAAGAAAAGAAATATTGATGAGGAAATTGGGAAAAAAAGGAGGGGGTAAAGAGATTAGAGTAAAGAGAGAGAGAGAGAGGAAGAGGGGTTCAGAAAGTTGCATATAGTGGATAGGAAGGGGTTGGAGCACTAGCACGTGTTATGAAAGGCGTAAAAAAAAAAAGTATTTATAGCTGATAAAAGCGTTGATAGAGAGAGCACAGCAACAGCCTCGTCCCTGTTACCCCAAACCTGTGACGAGTGACTTCGTTAAACCGACACTAACTTATCAATAATTCAAAATTTGACTGGAAATAAAAACTTAAAATCATTTAACTAGTACTTAAGATGGCTAAAACTTAATATTGTTGTGACAGCGATGCAATAGTGACGTGTTTTGTCTCCTTTTCTCACTATTTCGACGTTTAGAAATACTGGGTGAGAGAGGACGAGAAATATAGAACACGGGTTCTCTTATATACATGTGTTCGGACAAGTGTGAGAACACGTGCAAAAGGCCATTACACATGAACGAACGCACGTGGCACATACATCCGCAATGATTCATTTACACTACGTACACAGATCATACAAGCATACATGCATACACTCAAAAAAACGAACATGGATATACACTCAGACAGATAGACAAGACAGGGCAGATACACGGACAGACACATATACACGAACACACACAGATAAACAAGACATGGCAGACACACAGACAAACAAATACACAAACGCACAGACAGACGAAGACACACACAAACACACAGACAGACGAAGACACACAAACGCACAGACAGACGAACAGACACACAAACACATAAATCGAGTAATAAAAATCGATAAAATACAGTACTATTCTCTTATAATACCCACTTCTCAATCAAAACACTCGCTAAAACACCACTAACAGATAACTCCCACGCGGGTTACACAACAAAATATTACACCTATATTGCCATTGATAATAACAATAAAAAAACACTGATGTTGATAACGGTAATAATCCCTCAACATATCTACAGCAACAAACATAACAATAGTCTTCTTTTTTTTATTTCGTCGAACATAAAAATATCTTAATTTCGTCGAACATTTTTTAAAAAATGGGTGGGGAAGGGGGAGAGGGAGAGAGGGGGGAGGAGGGAGAAGTGGAGGGGATGGAAAGAGAAGAGGAAAAGGAAGAAATAGAGTAGTAAATAAAGCAGAATGGAGTATAGGAGGAACAGAAAAAATAGAAATATTGATGAGGATATTGGGGAAAAAAGAGGGGGTGAAGAGATTAGAGGAAAGAGAGAGAGGAAGAGGGGTTTTCAGAGTTACATATAGGGGAAAGGATGGGGTTGGAGCACTAGCACGTGTTATGAAAGGCGTAAAAAAGTCTAATAACAATAAAAAAAGCACTGATGTTGATAACGGCAATAATCCCTCAACATTACTACAGCAACAAACATAACAATAGTCTTCTTTTTTTTTATTTCGTCGAACATAAAAATATCTTAATTTCGTCGAACATTAAAAAAAATGGGTTGGGAAGGGGGAGAAGGGGAGGGGGGGAGGAGGGAGAAGTGGAGGGGATGGAAAGAGAAGAGGGAAAGGAAGAAATAGAGTAGTAAATAGAGCAGAGTGGAGTGTAGGAGGAACAGAAAGAAAAGAAATATTGATGAGGAAATTGGGGAAAAAAGGAGGGGGTGAAGAGATTAGAGGAAAGAGAGAGAGAGGAAGAGGGGGGGTTCAGAGTTACATATAGGGGAAAGGATGGGGTTGGAGCACTAGCACGTGTTATGAAAGGCGTAAAAAAAAGTCTAAGAACAATAAAAAAAGCACTGATGTTGATAACGGCAATAATCCCTCAACATTACTACAGCAACAAACATAACAATAGTCTTCTTTTTTTTTATTTCGTCGAACATAAAAATACCTTAATTTCGTCGAACATTTAAAAAAAATGGGTGGGGAAGAGGGAGAGGGGGAGGGGGGAGAAGTGGAGGGGATGGAAAGAGAAGAGGGAAAGGAAGAAATAGAGTGGTAAATAGAGCAGAGTGGAGTATAGGAGGAACAGAAAGAAAAGAAATATTGATGAGGAAATTGGGGAAAAAAGGAGGGGGTGAAGAGATTAGAGGAAAGAGAGAGAGGAAGAGGGGGGTTCAGAGTTACATATAGGGGAAAGGATGGGGTTGGAGCACTAGCACGTGTTATGAAAGACGTAAAAAAAAAGTCTAATAACAATAAAAAAAGCACTGATGTTGATAACGGCAATAATCCCTCAACATTACTACAGCAACAAACATAACAATAGTCTTCTTTTTTTTTTATTTCGTCGAACATAAAAATATCTTAATTTCGTCGAACATTAAAAAAAATGGGTTGGGAAGGGGGAGAAGGGGAGGGGGGGAGGAGGGAGAAGTGGAGGGGATGGAAAGAGAAGAGGGAAAGGAAGAAATAGAGTAGTAAATAGAGCAGAGTGGAGTGTAGGAGGAACAGAAAGAAAAGAAATATTGATGAGGAAATTGGGGAAAAAGGAGGGGGTAAAGAGATTTGAGGAAAGAGAGAGAGGAAGAGGGGGATTCAGAGTTACATATAGGGGAAAGGATGGGGTTGGAGCACTAGCACGTGTTATGAAAGGCGTAAAAAAAAGTCTAATAACAATAAAAAGCACTGATATTGATAACGGCAATAATCCCTCAACAGAACTACAGCAACAAACATAACAATATTCTTTTTTTCATTTCGTCGACCATAAAAATATCTTAATTTCATCGAACATCTTTTAAAAATGGTAAAAAAATATCTTAATTTCATCGAACATCTTTTAAAAATGGTAAAAATACCTTAATTTCATCGAACATTTTTTTTAATGGGCAAGGAATGTTGAACTATAGAGCTGAAACCCACAAAGAATATATATCCCTTAGACAAAAAGCTAGTTCAATGCATGGAAATATCAGAAAAGGACTCGGAAAACACCACGATGAAGTTATCTGAACAATTCTCTTGGGTGTCCACTATCTTTCTGGGGATTTCGATAAACTGTGCCGTTGTTAAAAGAACAGAAGATAACAAGGCTTTTTATCTCCTATCACACGCGACGCCCGTGTTCCTTGAATATTTCTGCGTTATTCCGAGAACTGAAAATGTCTATGGTACCCGAGGATATGAAGTTATATAAGCCCGAGGATATGAAGTTATATAAGGAGATACGATATTCGATGTGGTTCTATTAGGCAAACTTACATTTTTGGTTTATTGGTTAAACTGAGCAGTTCCTTGAAGTTAGTGATGGAAAAAAAATCGATCGTGGACAGCTGGTTATTTCTTTAATTCTAAATAAAAGGGTAATTTAAATAAACTGAACGATAATGAAGTATTGGAATGAATAGTTTATAAGTTCTATTCATGAAAGGTTGTTGTCGCGTGGATAAAACTAAACGTATTTGTCTTTATTCCAAGTTTGTTTTTGTTTTTTTGTTACAAAATATGTTTGAAAGTGGTGATCTTTATGATGATCGTCTTCTTCATTATCTTAAGGAATTCCGCTTTTTAAACTTCATTTCCATACCTCACAGCAAATTAATCAAACCCATAAGATGGTTACTTGTAAAAAAGATCCCACACTACCATTTATTAAGTACGTTACAAGTTAAATTAAAAATAGCTATCAATTAACAAAGCCGACGTTTGAAATCATCTTTGTTAAAAACTTAAAATCTGTTGATCCTTTATGAAAAAAAAATCTAAACAACCCGAACCATCATATTTCCCCTAAATCTACGAAACCGTTTATCTCAAACTATCAATAAAGATGAAAAATAGACACCGGAAATCCAATTACTAATACCTAAATCCTTAACTCTTACACATAAAATACTCAATACATAAATACTTAAATCTTCTTCAGGCACGTCCTCAAAAGACCTTTCATTATAACCCCAACTCTCCCCCCCCAAAAAAAAAAATAAAAAAAATAACCGAGAACTATATAAAGAGAAGAAATACATGAACCAAATAATAAATAAAAAGATAAGAAATATATGAACCAAATAATGAATAAATCAAATAATACTCCTACATCTATTACAAACCTCCAGATGTCTCTTGAGGAACTTCACCTTCTGGCAGTAGTCGGGGAAGGCGGCCCAGTCCTCCGAGTACAGGTCTTGGTCCTCTTCCTCGGACTCCAGGACCTCTTGCCCGGACGCACTGCAAGCCATCCTACAGCAGCGTAAAAAGGAGGGGGGAAATAAGGACTCTTCTGACTCTTCCGTCCACTGAAGAGAGAGTAACGAGAGAGGAAAATGTTGACGCTTTTTTTTCTCTTGGTTCTTACAGACGAGGAAGGGAAGGGGAAGGGGGAGGGAGGTGATAAAGACCTTCTCTTTCCGTTGACGAGTGAAAGAATACGAAAAACAGAGACAAAGGGGACGATCCTACGGCTTTGGTCTCCTCGCTGGCTGATCCTTCCTCTAAAAGACCGGAAGGAGGAGCCCCCGCAGGAACCCCCGACAGACAGGCGCCATCGAGCCCATCGGATGGCGCCCTTCGGGGTAGTTCGA
>NC_091567.1:38974082-38976983 GCF_042767895.1 Penaeus vannamei
TTCAGTTACGCCATCCGTGCAGGCGCAAGCACAAGCACGGCTCCGAATTCCCGCTTTCTCTCCCACTTTCCTCCTTCCGGTTTTAAAGACCGAAACTTTTTTTAAGACCAAACCCATTTTCCAGATCATAACCTACAGGACCAAACGCGCAAACGAGAAATCCCAGGAAATGACCGAAGAAAAGCAGAGCATAAAGACAAGCAAAGCAAAGCAGGCGAGCGTCGCGAGCGAGTTTCCCGCCAGAAATCCGGCGGCGGAATCTTCCGTTCGGATTCCGTGACGTCACGCCCGTCGCCATGGCAACGACGCTTAAAGCCGCCACCGGCCGCCGCGACGCCAACGGAGCCCGCGAACAGAACCTTTCCCGGATTTCGCCATGCACGCCCAGGCACGACATCCCACGCCGAAATTGCCAGCACTTTCGCAACAGAGACAGAGGAGGAGAAAAAGTAGCGCATATTTAAAAAAATCGACCGCCCGGCTTGATCGATTGAGCTGCAAGCGACGTGCTTTCGGCAAGGAGCAAGAACGCCTTTAAAACGTACTCTCATAACTACTCGACCAAGAACGTAAACACGCACACATCCACACACACACACACACACACACGCGCACACACACACACACACACACACGTACCAAAAAAAACAAAACAAACAAACACATACCGTATACATACATACAAATGAACTGCCAAAATGCATATTTACGAAATTAAAATAATACTATAAACTTGTGAAAAAATAAATAAAAATGCAAAATTCAAAACAAATGCTACAAAGGTAATGGGTAATGAATATTAAATAATCATGAATGTTGAAAACCCAAAAAAAAACACAAAAGCCTTCAATTAGATAAAATTAAAAGGAAAAAAAAATATCACACGCAACACTAATTTTTTCCCCTTCTTTTTCTCTTTTTTCTTTCCTTTTCTTCTTCTTTTTTTCGGTTTTCTCTCACGTCCAATTCCCCTTTTTTTCCCTTCCCTTTTTTCCCTTTTGTCTCTCTTTTTTTTCCCCTTTTTTTTTCTTCCCCCTCTTCCTTTTTTTATTTTCTCTCTTTCTTCCTTTTTTTTATTTTTTCTCTTTTTTTCCTTTTTTTTTATTTTCTCTTTCTTTCCTTTTTTTTTATATTCTCTCTTTTTTCCCTTTTTTTTTTTTATCTCCTTTCTTTTTTCCTTTCTTTTTATCTCTCTTTTTCTTTTTCCTTTCTCTTTTTAAACTTTTTCTTTTTCCTTTTCTTTTAAAATCTTCTCTCTTTCCCCTTTTTCTTTTTTATATCTCTCTCTTTTCTTTTTTTCTTTATATATATTTTTTCTTTTTTCCTTTTCTTTTTATTTTTCTTTTTCCTTTCTCTTTTTTTTCTCTCTTTCTTCCTTTCTTTTTCTCTCTCTCTTCCTTCCTTTCTTTTTCTCTCTCTTTTTTCCTTTTCTTTATCTCTCTTTTTTCCCTTTTTCCCTTTTTTTTCTCTCTTTTTCTTCCTTTTCTTTATTTTTCCTCTTTCTTCCTTTCTCTTTATATTCTTTCTTCCTTTCTTTATATCTCTCTTTTTTTCCTTTTTTTATATTTTTTTCTCTCTTTCTTCCTTTTTTTTATATCTCTCTCTTTTCTTCCTTTCTTTTTTCTCTTTTCTTCCTTCTTTATCTCTTTTTCTTCCTTTCTCTTTATTCTTTTTTTTCCCTTTTTCTTTTTATTTTCTCTCTTTTTTTCCTTTTTATCTCTCTTTCTTTTTTCTTTCTTCCTTTTTTCCTTTTTTTTTCCTCTCCCTTCCTTTCTTTTTTACTTCTTCTTCCTTTCTTTTTATATCTTTTCTCTTCTTCCTTTCTTTTTTTCTCTCTTCTTCCTTTTCATTTCTCTCTTTTCTTCCTTTCTTTCTCTCTTTCTGTCTTCCTCATCTACTTTCTTCTTTTTCCCTCTCTCTCTCTTCCGCCCCTTCTTTTCCCTCTCTCTCTCACTTACGAAACACACACACCCCTTTCTTACTCATAAACATACATCTACACACACACACACACACACACACACACACACAAAACAACACACACAAAAAAACACACACAGAAACACACACACACACAGACACACACTCACTCACACACAGACACACTCACTCACACACACACATACACACATACACACACACACACCACACACACCTACACACATCCATCAAGTACAGTCCAATAAAATCAATGCTACAGATAATCATGTTAATCAAAACATGGATTTTCCCAATTTTCCGATAGTGAAAAAAAATAAAATCGATAACCTTGTTATTTCTACTTGACATTTTTTATACGACCAATAATAATGTTTTCTTTTGCATATTCTGTTATCTAAATAATACCCATTTTATTGGTTTCTTTCTGAATACTTTGGAGAGAGAGAGAGAGAGAGAGAGAGAGAGAGAGAGAGAGAGAGAGAGAGAGAGAGAGAGAGAGAGAGAGAGAGAGAGAGAGAGAGAGAGAGAGGAGGAGAGGGAGGGAGAGGGAGAGAGAGGGAGAGGGAGAGGGGAGGAGAGGGAGAGGGAGAGAGAGAGAGAGAGAGAGAGAGAGAGAGAGAGAGAGAGAGAGAGAGAGAGAGAGAGGGGGGGGGGCGAGGGAGAAGGAGAGGGCGAGGGGGAAGGAGAGGGCGAGGGCGAGGGCGAGGGCGAGGGGGGAGGGAGAGGGAGAGGGAGAGAGAGAGAGAGAGAGAGAGAGAGAGAGAGAGAGAGAGAGAGAGAGAGAGAGAGAGAGAGAGAGAGAGAGAGAGAGAGAGAGAGAGAGGGGGGGGGGGCGAGGGAAAGGAGAGGGCGAGGGAGAAAGGGAGGGGGAGGGAGGGGGGGAGGGAGGGAGAGAGAGAGAGAGAGAGAGAGAGAGAGAGAGAGAGAGAGAGAGAGAGAGAGAGAGAGAGAGAGAGAGAG
>NC_091567.1:38977483-38982483 GCF_042767895.1 Penaeus vannamei
ATTTGTGTATACTTTTGTGAGTTGTGTATTTTTATTCTTGTGTTGCTGATCAGACAATCAGGATGATGTCTCATGCCCTTGTGGCTGCCATCTGCAGGTATATGTGAAAATAGATTATTTACCAGTCAGGAGATGGGGAGAATGCCATCCTCTCTCTGAAAATATAACATGAACTGGCACTCTTCCCTGTTGTTGCACAAAGTTTCCGTTTAACTTGTCACTATATAGAATGTGTTACTAAGTGAGAGCATTTGTTGGGAGGATCTAGAGAGGCCTGACTGTCTTGCTTATTTGTAGTTGCCAAGAAATTTAGATATGAATCTAAATGGGTGAAGCGAGTTGTCTGGTTATGAATGTGATTTTGTTTGATGAATGTGCTCTCAAGAAGCAGGTGTTTGTTGACATTGCCAAAATGTAATACACTGTATAGTCATGATGCTGTGTATTAAGGCCTTACTCTAACAAAGAATATATGTAATAATCTGTATTAAATTACACTATCAGAGTTTCTAACATGAAATAATCTGTACTAATTTACTCTTAACATAGAATATATGTAATAATCAGTATAAATTTGCACCAACAGGGAACAATGAAACTGATGATCAACCATGAAAATGGGGTGAAGCCTGGCGTCATGATCCCCATTCCTCAGTACCCTCTCTACTCTGCCACCATTGCAGAGTTTGACCTCCATCAGGTATGGTTTATTGATGCTTTCTGTTTATTTTCCTTTTCTGTTCCTCCTTTGACTTTTTTCTCTTCTCCCCCTCCTCCTCCTCCTCCTCCTCCCCATCCTGATCTTCCTCTTCTTTCTCCTCCTCCTCCTAATCCTATTCCTTCTCCCTCTTCTTTTACTGTGTAAAATATGATGATATTTGGAAACATTCTTAGCCCTTAACAACAGAAGTTGCAGTCATGAGATATGAGATTGATCCAATTATGCTGTTTATTCCATTGCCTCAGATTGGCTACTACCTTGATGAGTCCAAGAACTGGAGCCTCGACCTGGAGGAGCTGAAACGTGCCTATGACGATGCCAAGAGTGTGTGCACCCCCAAGGCCCTTTGTGTGATCAACCCTGGAAATCCCACAGGTTAGTTTCAAGTTCCTTTGTTGGAAAAGCATTTTATTATCATTACTTTTAGCTATTTGTCTTATTTTGTTGATGCTAATAAAAGGATACCCTTTAGGTTATACATAACTTTTTTTATTGTTTTGTAAATCTGTGCTTTTCTTTACTTGAGGAATAGGACTTTTGATTTGATTAATGGACAAGTTACTAGGTGTGCGTTATCTGTTTTCTGACAGGTAATGTGCTTACAAGAGAAAACATTGAAGGAATCATCAAGTTTGCCCACGAAAGGAACCTCTTCCTGTTTGCTGACGAGGTACAAAATGAAAAGGGATATTATTCTTTATGATTAATTTATTATCATTAAAAAACACAGCATATATTTCCAGTACAAGATGAGCCATTAACCAGCAATGCAACTTTCCAGGTGTATCAAGATAACGTGTATGCAGAGGGGAGCAAATTCCACTCGTTCAAGAAGGTCTTGATGGAGATGGGCGAGCCCTACAATAAGATGGAACTTGCGTCGTTCATGTCTTGCTCCAAAGGTGAGTTGCTCTGTCAAACACAGATTGTGCAGTTTATGTACAGATTAATAAATGGCTTTTAACTGCATTCATGTGCGAATAGGTAGGATGCTCTGTGGAAATTACTATTTATTCATTTTATTTGACTCTTTACTTATTTTTGTAAATTTATCATTTTGAGGTTTTCACTGATTAACAACCTTTTCCCCAAAATTCAGGATACATGGGTGAGTGTGGATTGCGAGGAGGTTATGCAGAAATCATCAATTTGGACCCAGCTGTGAAGGCCATGTACCTGAAGAGCATCTCGGCCAAGCTCTGCCCCACAACTTTGGGTCAGGTAAGGTACTCTTGGATATGTTTTAGTTTATCATATTTATGGCCTAATGTACCTGTGTGGTGTAATATTTTTCTTTTCCAGTCATATGAATGTAGATACTCGTTGATTTAAATCTTTTAAGTAGTCTTAAATTATTTTACCTCCTTGATATACCATTTTACCCTTATTTTATTTGTTTTCATACCGTGCTAAAACCATTAATTCCATCATAAGTTCTTCCTTCATTTCATACAAGATATATCCTTTCTGAAACTTGATTCATGCTATACTCCAGGCTCTGTTTACTCCAAAGTTAACTGAAAATCTAATATCCTCACAGGCTGTAATGGAGTGCGTTGTCAACCCTCCGAAGGAAGGCGAGCCATCTTACGAGTCATTCATGAAGGAAAAGCAAGGTGTACTGAGCTCCCTGGCCACCCGGGCGAAGATGGTCGCAGATACTTTCAACTCTGTGCCAGGAATGAGTTGTAATATTGTCCAGGGGGCAATGTATGCCTTCCCACAGGTATATTTGCATTGCATTATTGTCTGTTTTTAATGAGTGATGTCAGATTGAATATGAACATTTTTTATTTGTATTAGGCTACCTTTGATGGTATTGTGATTTTTTTCTTTTCTTTTTTCAGATCACATTGCCAGAAAAGGCTATTGAGGCTGCCAAGAAAGAAGGTCAGGCCGCAGATGTGTTTTATGCATTCCAGCTTCTAGAGAACACAGGCATCTGCATTGTCCCAGGTAGTGGTTTTGGCCAGCGACCAGGAACATATCATTTCAGGTAATTTCTTATTTGTGTGTTTTGTATAAGAAAGTAGTAAGCTACTTGTTTCTGCCTTCAGTCTGTTTTTCTATCATAATCCTTTCTACCCTCTGTCTTTTCTTTCCAGTTTGTATCATTCTTATCTTACCACTCTGTTTATACCTTTTATGTTAGAGTGAAAGAATTCTTGACTACTTAGATGAACATAACCAGAAGGATGAAGAGAACATTTGTTATGCTCTTGCAATTTCCAAGGATTTAAACCCAATGTGACCACCACCTCTCTCTCTCCTTTTCAGAACCACCATCTTGCCGCAGCCCGACAAACTCAAGGTCATGCTTGAGAAGTTCCGGGAATTCCACTCCAACTTCCTCAAGCTCTATGAGTAAATTGCTCAACCTGCTTGTCTGCTCATTTACTGTAAGAATCATAATGGTAAGTATAAGGTTTGAACTTCGAGGCTTGTAGTGTTATGATGTTGTTATATATTAATGTTTATATATAATGTGCATTTCTTCCATATACCATGATGTGCATACATGTCCCACTATAATATATGAAGCTGTTTTATGAGATCTACATATTTGCTGTTATTTTGTGAGAGTCTTTACATCCTTTTTCTCCTTTTATTTCAGATGCTCATCCTCAAAATTTTCACCTGGGAGAAGAGGAATGAATATATATTAGCTTAATGGTTTGGGGAAATATTAACACATTTCAGCAACATATCTTAAATGATAGAAGAAGGAAACTATTATCAAGCTATCACAGGGAAAAAACACAAACAAGCGTTGACTGTGGCTCATATCACTAACCTGCAAACTGTGGCTGCAGGGATCACCTTTGCACGGCACAGCATATACCTGGAACAGAAGATCGTATAGGGAGTACAACAGAATGAAGTTGATTTCAGAAATTGGCTTCATGTCCATCATTATTTTCTTAAAACTTTTTTTTTTTTTTTTTTTTTGAAGTTCGAGTTATGATATGCTGACAAGCACAAGAAGTTATGACAGCTCTTTATTATTTTTCTTTATTTCTTTTTTATTCTTTATTTCTCCTGTATAAAGTAGTATATAAAAGACACTGTTATATCAGCATGTTCTAGTGCTGCAGTGTTGTTGTTTTGAAGAATGTTAATATTTTGACATATTTCTCACAACACTTGGTAATTAAATACAACAGGTGTAAATACAACATTGAATAGCTTCAAGTTGGAGTTGTGATATAGCTAAATGTATCATTGGCCTTTTTATTCTTCTTTCTAATTTCTCAATTTCTCTTTGTTATCCTTCCCTTCCACATACACAAGTAAATTGAATGGTAAATTAACTCTGACTATGGTTTTAAGGGAAGCCTTGTGTTATACTTGGTAGTATTATTCTAGAGAAGTCATACAGTATTGTATTTGTCCAAATAAAAGACAGGCCATCTAGGTATGCTAAATAGACATAAAGGAAAACTAGATATCTGTACTAGCAACGTTGGCCGCTGAGTCAGGGAAAGTGTGCATGTGTTTAGAATTGTGTATGTGAGTAGTTAAAAAATTTGTAAAAAAATAAAAGATAAATTGAAATAATGTTAGTGATGAGTTTTGTTGGAATTATAATTTGAAATTATTATCTATATATTAAAGAAGTGACATACTCATGTGAAGACTATACAGGTCATTTGAAGTCAACAAATAGTGATGGTTCTCACAAAAATGATACTTAAGAATTTTATCATGACGTCTAAAAAAAGAAAAGTTTATTTGTGGTTACAACAATTGCATACATATACAAGCCACATCAGTATATGCCCTATACTAGCTCACCACTGAGGTGCACATCTCACATCTCACAAACTCACATTTTCCAAAAAGAATTGAATGTAATACTGCAGGGAACACATAACTTTCTGCAGGGAACACATAACTTTAGCAAAAAATTCACACCATTATCAATGAATACAAACTCATTATCGGAGACCCATAGTCAGTTCTCTTCACTTACCTGAAACGATACCAAGCTGTGATATCCATGTCTTGCTGCAACACGGAACCGAATAGCGTGGGAAAAGTAATAGTTGTATTAGGTCTAATAAAAAATATATGATTATTATTACTGTATTTTCATTTCCCCCTCAAACCTTTTTTTTTTAGCATATGGCATGTATTTTAAGGCAATGCATTTTCTTCAAATACAGTTGATAGATTCTTGATTGATAATAAGATGGACTGGATGATGAATTCAAATTGGTTCTTATCGATGAGCTGTTAATGTTACATCAAAATGTGTGTGCCTAATGGTCCCGAATCA
>NC_091567.1:38989983-39002483 GCF_042767895.1 Penaeus vannamei
TAGGTTAGGTTATAGGTTAGGTTAGGTTAGGTTATAGGTTAGGTTATAGGTTAGGTTAGGTTAGGTTAGGTTATAGGTTAGGTTAGGTTATAGGTTAGGTTAGGTTAGGTTATAGGTTAGGTTATAGGTTAGGTTAGGTTAGGTTATAGGTTAGGTTAGGTTAGGTTATAGGTTAGGTTAGGTTAGGTTAGGTTATAGGTTAGGTTATAGGTTAGGTTAGGTTAGGTTTTAGGTTAGGTTTGGTTATAGGTTAAGTTAGGTTATAGGTTAGTTTATAGGTTAGGTTAGGTTATAGGTTGTTATAGTTATAGGTTAGGCTAGGTTATAGGTTAGGTTAGGTTATAGGTTAGGTTATAGGTTAGGTTAGGTTATAGGTTAGGTTAGGTTATAGGTTAGGTTAGGTTAGGTTATAGTTTAGGTTAGCTTAGGTTAGGTTATAGGCTAGGGTAGGTTAGGTTATAGGTTAGGGTAGGTTAGGATATAGTTTACGTTAGGATATAGTTTAGGTTAGGTTAGGTTATAGGTTAGGTTAGGTTATAGTTTAGGTTAGGTTAGGTTACGTTAGGTTAGGTTATAGGTTAGGTTAGGTTAGGTTAGGTTAGGTTAGGTTATAGGTTAGGTTAGGTTAGGTTGGGTTATAGGTTAGGTTAGGTTAGGTTATAGGTTAGGTTAGGTTAGGTTAGGTTAAGTTATGGGTTAGGTTAGGTTAGGTTAGGTTATAGGTTGGGTTAGGTTATAGGTTAGGTTAGGTTCTAGGTTAGGTTAGGTTAGGTTATAGGTTGGGTTAGGTTATAGGTTGGGTTAGGTTATAGGTTGGGTTAGGTTATAGGTTAGGTTAGGTTATAGGTTGGGTTAGGTTAGGTTAGGTTAGGTTAGTTTATAGATTAGATTAGGTTAGGTTAGGTTAGGTTATAGGTTGGGTTAGGTTATAGGTTAGGTTAGGTTCTAGGTTAGGTTAGGTTAGGTTATAGGTTGGGTTAGGTTATAGGTTAGGTTAGGTTAGGTTATAGGTTGGGTTAGGTTATAGGTTAGGTTAGGTTATAGGTTGGGTTAGGTTATAGGTTGGGTTATAGGTTAGGTTAGGTTAGGTTATAGTTTAGGTTAGGTTAGGTTATAGGTTGGGTTAGGTTAGGTTGGGTTATATGTTAGGTTAGGTTAGAAGTTATGTTAGGTTAGGTTAGAGGTTATGTTAGGTTAGGTTATAGGTTAAGTTAGGTTAGGTTAGGTTATAGGTTAGGTTAGGTTATAGGTTAGGTTAGGTTAGAGGTTAGATTAGGTTAGGTTAGGTTATAGGTTAGGTTAGGTTTTAGGTTAGGTTAGGTTTTAGGTTAGGTTGGGTTATAGGTTAGGTTAGGTTAGGTTATAGTTTAGGTTAGGTTAGGTTATAGGTTGGGTTAGGTTAGGTTAGGTTATATGTTAGGTTAGGTTAGAAGTTATGTTAGGTTAGGTTAGAGGTTATGTTAGGTTAGGTTATAGGTTAAGTTAGGTTAGGTTAGGTTATAGGTTAGGTTAGGTTAGAGGTTATTTTAGGTTAGGTTAGGTTGTAGGTTAGGTTAGGTTAGGTTATAGTCTAGGTTAGGTTATAGGTTAGGTTAGGTTATAGGTTGGGTTAGGTTATAGGTTGGGTTAGGTTAGGTTAGGTTATAGGTTAGGTTAGGTTAGGTTAGGTTGTAGGTTAGGTTAGGTTATAGTCTAGGTTAGGTTATATATATATATATATATATATATATATATATATATATATATATATATATATATATATAGGTAGGTAAGGTTAACCTATAACCTAACCTAACCTATAACCTAACTTAACCTAATCTATAACCTAACCTAACCTAACCTATAACCTAACCAAACCTAACCTAACCTATAACCTAACCTAACCTAACCTAACCTAACCTAACCTAACCTAACCTAACCTAACCTATAACCTAACCTAACCTATAACCTAACCTAACCTAACCTAACCTAACCTATAACCTAACCTATAACCTAACCTAACCTAACCTAACCTATAACCTAACTTAACCTAATCTATAACCTAACCTAACCTAACCTAACCTAACCTAACCTAACCTATAACCCATAACCCAACCCAACCTAACCTAACCTATGACCTAACCTAACCAAAAATATAACCTAACCTAACCTAAAACCCAACCTAACCTAACCTATAACCTAACCTAACCAAAAATATAACCTAACCTAACCTATAACCTAACCTAACCTAGCCTAACCTATAACCTAACCTAACCTAACCTATAACCTAACCTAACCTAGCCTATAACCTAACCTATAACCTAACCTATAACCTAACCTATAACCTAACATAACCTAACCTAACCTAACCTATAACCTAACCTAACCTTACTTTTAACCTAACCTAACCTATAACCTAACCTAACCTAACCTATAACCTAACCTAACCTAACCTATAACCTAACCTAACCTAACCTATCCTATAACCTAACCTAACCTAACCTATCCTATAACCTAACCTAACCTAACTTTTAACCTAACCTATAACCTAACCTAACCTAACCTATAACCTAACCTAACCTAACCTAATCTAATCTATAACCTAACCTAACCTATAACCTAACCTAACCTAACCTAACCTAACCTATAACCTAACCTAACCTAACCTAACCTAACCTAACCTAACCTAACCTAACCTAACCTAACCTAACCTAACCTAACCTATAACCTAACCTAACCTAACCTAACCTAACCTAACCTAACCTAACCTAACCTAACCTAACCTAACCTAACCTAACCTAACCTAACCTATAACCTATAACCTATAACCTAACCTAACCTAACCTAACCTAACCTAACCTAACCTATAACCTAACCTAACCTAACCTATATCCTAACCTAACCTAACCTATGACCTAACCTAACCAAAAATATAAACTAACCTAACCTAACCAATAACCTAACCTAACCAAAAATATAACCTAACCTAACCTATAACCCAACCTAACCTAACCTGACCTATAACCTATCCTATAACCTAACCTAACCTATCCTATAACCTAACCTAACCTATAACCTAACTTAACCTATCCTAACCTATAACATAAGCTAACTTATAACCTAACCTAACCTAACCTAACCTAACCTATCCTATAACCTAACCTAACCTATCCTATAACCTAACCTAACCTAACCTATAACCTAACCTAACCTAACCTAACCTATCCTATAACCTAACCTAACCTATCCTATAACCTAACTTAACCTAACCTATAACCTAACCTAACCTAACCTAACCTAATCTAATCTATAAACTAACCTAACCTATCCTATAACCTAACCTAACCTAACCTAACCTAACCTATAACCTAACCAAACCTAACCAAACTTAACCTAACAAAACCTAACCAAACCTAACCTAACCTAACCCTAACCTAACCTAACCTAACCTATAACCTAACCTAACCTAACCTATAACCTAACCTAACCTAACCTATAACCTAACCTAACCTAACCTAACCTAACCTAACCTAACCTAACCTAACCTATAACCTAACCTAACCTAACCTAACCTATAACCTAACCTAACCTAACCTAACCTATAACCTAACCTAACCTAACCTAACCTATAAACTAACCTAACCTAACCTAACCTATAACCTAACCTAACCTAACCTAACCAATAACCTAACCTAACCTGACCTATAACCTAACCTAACCTAACCTATAACCTAACCTAACCTATAACCTAACCTAACCTAACCTAACCTAACCTAACCTATAACCTAACCTAACCTAACCTAACCTAACCTATAACCTAACTTAACCTATAACCTAACCTAACCTAACCAATAACCTAACCTAACCTAACCTAACCTAACCTATAACCTAACCTAACCTAACCTAACCTATAAGCTAACCTAACCTAACCTATAAGCTAACCTAACCTAACCTATAACCTAACCTAACCTAACCTATAACCTAACCTAACCTAACCAATAACCTAACCTATAACCTAACCTAACCTAACCTATAATCTAACCTAACCTAACCTATAACCTTACCTATAACCTAACCTAACCAAACCAATAACCTAACCTAACCTAACCTAACCTATAACCTATAACCTAACCAAACCAATAACCTAACCTATCCTATAACCTAATCTAACCTAAAACCTAACCTAACCTAACCTAAAACCTAACCTAACCTAACCTATAACCTAACCTAACCTAACCTAACCTATAACCTAACCTAACCTAACCTATAACCTAACCTATAACCTAACCTAACCTAACCTAACCTAACCTATAACCTAACCTAACCTAACCTAACCTATAACCTAACCTAACCTAACCTAACCTATAACCTAACCTAACCTAACCTATAACCTAACCTAACCTAACCTATAACCTAACCTAACCTAACCAATAACCTAACCTAACCTATAACCTAACCTAACCTAACCTATAACCTAACCTAACCTATAACCTAACCTAACCTAATACTGTAATGATAACAGTAATTATAATGAAACTTATATTGATATTAATAATGATAATGATATTTGTGTGATGATAATGATAATGATAATGTCAATAGTAATAATAATGATGTGAACTAGAATTTACATTCCAAATTCTAAATTCTGAGTTTAGCTTGTTCATAGTTATTCATAAATAACTATTCCAGTTTGTCTATATTTATCTTGTAAGCAGTATACAGTTATGTATATTATGCGTAAGATAATTGATAACAAGTATGATATTTTGAGTAGCCGCTCAAATTATGATATTGATTTATTGATAACAAGACACCCTTTATATATGCACAATCCACTGTGTTTTGTGTTATTTTGTGCAAAGATGGATGAAGCACGTGAAGCCATTCATCTATAAGCAACATTAATTAAACAAAGCTACAGTGGATGATGTATGCAATCAATGCCAGTGTTAATATTTGAGAACTTGATAAGGAAGACATTTAAACTTTTTTTTTTCTACTTATTGTATTGTGTTGCATGCGTCTCTATTGTAATAGTTGATAATGAGGGCATTTAAAGTTTCTTTTTTTTTCTATTTATTGTGCTATTGTTGCATGCTTCTCTATTGTAAGTGTTTGAATGCATTATTTCAGAAAGCATTTCTTGTGTTTCAGGTTAATTCGCCAGCACAATGGAGTCGACAGAGGTTATCAACGGTGTTCATAAAGAGGATACACTTCTTGACAACAGACCTCCCTCAGTTGAAGAAAACAGCAACATGAACAACAACGACGACAACAAGCCTTCACCCGATCCGGAGCAAAGTGCCAATGGAGGAGAAACTCAGACTTTATCCAAAAGACAGCAGAAGAAGCTTTTGAGAAGACAGAAGTGGAACGACACAAAAGTGGAGAGAAGAAAGAGGGAGCGGGAGAAGCTGAAAAAGAGATTGGTGGAGAAGAGGGCGGCCGGAGAGCCCTGCGGCAACATCAGGAAGAAGTTGAAGCAGATGACCATGGCGAGTAGTTCGTGTAAGCAGCGGGTTGTTGTCGACATGTCCTTTGATGACCTCATGATTGAGAAGCATTTGTCTCAGTGCGTTAAACAAGTTAGCCGTTGTTATAGTGCCAACCGGAGAGTCAGTAGCCCTATGCAACTCTATGTTACAAGCTTTGAGGGGAAATGTGCAGAGGTCATGTCCAAACAGAATGGCTATGAACATTGGGATGTGTACTTTAAAAAGGAGAATTATTTGGATCTTTTCCCCAAAGAAGACATAATATACCTCACAAGTGAATCAAGGAATGTGATTACGTCAGTGGATGAAAACAAAGTGTATGTCATTGGAGGCTTGGTGGACCACAATGTGCATAAAGGGTTGTGTCTAAGATTGGCTGAAGAGAAAGGTATTGCTCACGGGAGGCTTCCAATAGACGAATTCATTGAGATGAAGACGAGAAAAGTCTTGACCATCGATCACGTGTTCCGCATTATACTAGGAGTCACGGAAGGGGGTTCGTGGAAGGAATCTTTCCTGAAGACTATCCCGGCAAGGAAGGGGGCAGTCGGCAAGGATGAGGAAAATGACTGTGAAGATTCCGAATTGGAAAAGGATGCGACTAACAATTCAGACGACAAGAGCGAAGACAACCCTTCAGAGAGCAGAGAGCCTGTATGCGAAGGTGATCCTGAGAAGAGCTGATACTGATTAGCTTAGGCTGTTTATTGTTACTGGAATTATATTTTATGCTTCTTCTCTTTGTTGTTTTTATTCTCTTTTTAAATTAAATTCACATCAGGTTTATATGTAAACCTTGTAATCACCTGGAATTTATGACTTATCAGATTGATGAGAATATTAAATGGGTGTTTGTGAGCTGTGACCAAAATCCCATGCGTTGGGTATTTTTATTATATGTAATTTTAGCTCAAAGCAAAGAAGAAAATTTGAAGAAAGTTTATCACTTTTAGTCCAAGCACACATAGGCCTATATGCCATGATAAAACTGTATCAGAAATCCAATAATTATATAAAGGATTAAAGAATTCTGTTTTATTATTACCAGCATCTTTTACTGAAGTATAAGCATTTCCCGTAATATATAAGGAGTATGTTCCATTATAATAGATTCCTCAAATTACTAACTTAAATCTGCTATGATTTCTTTCATTAAGGAATCAGTTGAGAGAATGCTTCACAGCTAAATAAAAGCCCTTTGTAAATGTTCATATTATTCTCAATGTCTTTGGTTCTGATATCAAAATAAAAAGAACATAACCTACAAATGCAATAAGATCCTTGTGAGTTATTTTCTATATAGAAAATAGAGAATGTATAATTTTTCTCTATGTTTTGCTGAATAAGATATACAAATGAATTTGAATTGTTCCACAAATAATATAATTTCAGCAGATTTTGTCCTAAAATTAGATCCCTGAGCAGATAAATATCAACAGACATAAATGCACTCATTTTGATATTAGCCAAATGGAGTCATAACTGCAATATGGAGCTGAGAATGAACTGCTGCCATATATGCACTATACCACTGGGAATTATGGAAGCTACAGCATTCAACGTGTTTGCAGTCTCTAGCTTTCGTTCCTGGCTCTTTCTCCCTGCTGTACCACCAACCTCATATGATCTACAAATTCTCACTTTGGCTGATTGTCCTTAGCCGAATTTTTTTCATAGATTTTGAGAATGACCTGAATTGCAGGGTAGTCCATCACACGGAAAAGCTGTAAAGGGCCTTTGCAGCAGCCTTCACAGGTCCACATCCCTGCAGCCTTCTCATTACTGTTTATCATGGTAGCAACAGCCCCTAAAATCTTAAGAACTGCAACAGGATGACAGAATGCAATTCTAGAAAAAAAAAGTATAAAAAAGTTTGTGCATTGATATATCCATGAAACGCACCCTGTAAGCTAATTAATATTTGTGGATGGGTTTATGCAACATAATACAGGCTAATACTAAAACAGAAATAAGACAATCCCATTTCTAAGAAACTCTTACATAAAAAATTAAGATTCTACTGATAATGCTTGCAATGATAGATAATAAATTTGCATTATGTGGATACTTCTCCATATGCTGATGAGCCATGAATCCATGTCAGTGCAAAATATGATGTCTTCCTTCTATACTTCTAATGCAGTAATAGATGTCATTATTGTTATTAAGAAAAAAAAAAAAAAAAAAGTTTAAATCTATGTAACATTTGGACACAAGAAATATATCAAAGTTATTACATGATATAGAATACTTAGTGATGCACATAAAAAAGTATTTAACTTTTGCCAAAAATACATATTGTTTAACACTGGTACTATTAGTTCTATCATGAAAAACAATTATTTAAAATGTGTTATCTCAAAAAAAACAACTATATATATATATATATATATATATATATATATATATATATATATATATATATACATATACATAGATATACATACATATATTTATGTATTTTTATATATATATATATATATATATATATATATATATATATATATATATATATATATACATATATATATATATATATACATACATTATATATATATATATATATATATATATATATATATATATATATATATATATATATATATACATACATTATATATATATATATATATATATATATATATATATATATATATATATATATATGAATATATATTTATGAATATATACACACACACACATATATATATATATATATATATA
This sequence comes from Penaeus vannamei, assembly GCF_042767895.1. Classification (NCBI taxonomy): domain Eukaryota; kingdom Metazoa; phylum Arthropoda; class Malacostraca; order Decapoda; family Penaeidae; genus Penaeus; species Penaeus vannamei. The sequence continues at coordinate 38,998,188 of NC_091567.1, forward strand.
TACATATATAATTATATATATATATATATCTATATATACATATATATATAAATACAGAAATATATGTATGTATATCTATGTGTATATGTATATATGTATTTATATGTTTTATATATGTATATATGTACATATGAATAAATATGTACATATATACATATACACATAGATATACATACATATATTTATGTATTTATATATATAATATATATATATATATATATATATATATATATATATATATATGTATATATATATATATATATATATATATATATATATATAATATATATATATATATATATATATATATATATATATATATATATATATATATATATATATATATATATATATAATATATATCTAATATATATATATATATATATATATATATATATATATATATATAATCACTTAATCATTAAATGAAAAGGGTTTAATTAATCATGTAATGTACTTTGCCTGAAAACAGCATTATATTTCAATTTCAATTCCGTTCTGGTACTTGGAACTTTTAAGTAAAACAGTTCATACAAGTATGTGAATTAAGACAATATGGAATAATGAAATTAATCTTAAATTATGAAAGTTTAGTTTAAACAGCAATGGACCAATTTCTTCCTGAAATCCTTTACGAACCATGTAAATTTGAATAGGTAGGTGCATATTAGTTCATGGAGTGTCAATTTTAATACTAAAATAGTTTGAAGCAATTTGACAATGATCATATTCCAAACTATAAAGGACAGATCAACAGAAACTTATTCATTTTCTTTATGAAACAAACAGACTTCATTTCACATTTCTCAAAAAACGATCTTCTCTACATGGAGATTAATCTTCATTAATAACACCGACGACTCAAGAAATTTTAGGAATTTCAGAGACCACCAGGAACACACAGCTTATGGACAAAAAAATGATCTTTCTCGTTTTACATATTTTTTATTACAAGTTGAAACACCAGGAACGACAGAATTTCATCATGTCCCTCTGTAATATGCATATTGCTCTACAAAATAAATATTTATTGAAGGGGGAAAAAATTGACATATAATATTTAAATTTTCTCCTTTTTCACATACACACCATTGGGGATGCAGAAAGTAGCAAACTTCTCTTGCTCAACCATATAAAGTAGATAGAAAGAGAGAAAAAGAAAGAAAAAAAAAAGAAATGACATCAACCAGTACAGAAAATGAAAAAAATGTAAAATATAATATGAAATACAAAATATGAAAAATTGCCCAGAATTTTAAATATACTGATTACATTACAGAAATTCCTATACAAGGAGCATCATTACATTGAATGAAATTAAGCATAATAATTGAGATTGGCTTTCTTCTTGGCTTGGACTTCCATGATGGCGTCCATGAAGTCCTCGTGGGTCACCGTCGTCGCTTGTCTTCGTAGGGCGATCATACCCTGGGGGAGGGAGAGAAAAAGTCGGCTCATGAGCATCGTCTATTGATGAGGATTTGTGGAGAGAGAGAGAGAGAGAGAGAGAGAGAGAGAGAGAGAGAGAGAGAGAGAGGGAGAGAGAGAGAAGGGAGAGAGAGAGAAGAGAGAGAGAGAGAAAGAGAAGAGAGAGAGAGACAGAGAGGAGAGAGAGAGAGAAGAGAGAGAAGAGAGAGAGATAAATCCAATAATTTCTCACATGTAGCTACAGACAGGGCACTACTTACTGCTTCCACACACACAGCCTTGCACTGAGCACCATTGAAGTCATCTGTTGACCTGGCCAGCTCCTCGAAGTTCACACAGGAGGAAATATTCATTTTGCGCGAGTGGATCTGCATGATGCGGGCACGGGCTTCCTCATTGGGGTGGGGGAACTCGATCTTCCTGTCCAGACGACCAGATCTCAGCAAGGCAGGATCCAGGATGTCGACACGATTGGTAGCAGCAATGACCTGACCAACATAAACAGTCATATGAGAGTTAGAAAGAAAAATACGTACATAGATTAGGCGTGTAATAATGAGTATAATTACCGGATAACCACCACACTCACCTTGATGTCTGTTGTTGATGAGAAACCATCGAGCTGATTCAACAATTCCAACATAGTTCTCTGTACTTCTCGATCACCAGCCTTTTCACTGTCAAATCTTTTGGTACCTGTCAAAAGAAATAAAAAATGAAGTACAAAATAATTGGTAATGACAAAATAGCAACTTACAGAAGCATTCAATCTCCAGACAAAAATTACATTACATCTACACCAAAAAGATCTTTAATGTCCATATAAGGTGAATACTACGACCCAAGTTATAACTCGATTACAACTCAGAACAAGTTTCCAAAATATATAATACAAATCAAACTGACAACATGGCACATCCTACCCAGCAGAAGCAGCACTCACCAATGGCATCCAATTCATCAATGAAAATAATAGCCGGGGCCTTCTCCTTGGCCAGAGCAAAGGCATCTCGAACCAGCTTGGCACCGTCACCAATGAACATCTGCACCAGCTGTGGACCGGCCAGCTTCAGGAAGGTGGACTTTGTCTGGGCAGCGCAGGCACGGGCCAAGAGCGTCTTTCCAGTGCCAGGAGGGCCATAGAGCAGCACTCCCTTTGGTGGCTGGATACCTGAAAACCACAAATTACCATTTATTTTTATGACAAAGTATAAACTTTTGGGCTTTTTTTTTCTTTATTCACCTTAAAGAGAAAGTTTCCTTGTGATATTTCAAATAACAGGAGATAAAAGTTCTGTAATGAAATTCATCTTCAAGATAATATACATATTTTCATTCCGTATTCCAAACAGTATATTTCATACCTAGATTCTCAAAACGCTCCTTGTGTGTGACGGGCAAGACGACAGCCTCAATAAGCTCCTGGATCTGCTTGTCCAAACCACCGATGTCGCTGTACTGTTCGGTGGGCCTCTCGTCGACCTCCATGGCCTTTACTCGGGAATCGTACTCTGCCGGGAGCGTCTCCAGAATCAGGTACGAGTCTTTGTTGACACCCACAAGGTCACCTGGCTTGAGGGTGTCGGCATCGACCAGGCCAATGACAGGCAGGAAGTAAGTCTGTCTGGTGGAGGTCTTGATGACGGCACACTTGCCCTTCCGCTGTGAGTCCAGGTCGACGTTGGCTCCGTCTTCCTCGCCATATTCGTTGGGGTCTACATCTAAAATCTAAGGGAGGAGTACATATAGCATTAATAATTATAAATTAAGCTTCAAAGTCGTTTTAGTCTGTTGCCTGCTTTTTCTCATTCATGTGTCCAATCTCATGTCTATCAATCCACAAATGATCTGTATACACTATGAAATCATTCCACAATAAAAAAATCTAGCAACCTGAGTGGTGTGAAAAAAATACCCCCCCCCCAAAAAAAAAAAAAAAAAAAAAAAAATTAAAATCAAAGTGTATGCACCATGTAGTTTTGTATATCAAGCTTAATAATCGAATAAGGCAAATGACATCAACTTACCTCAATAACGTTTGACACAAGGTAGGGTAGCGTCTTGTTAACTTTAATCTTCTCAGTGTTTTCTCTGATCTTGTCGCGCTGACTCTGGATCTCGTGTGATATTCTTGTGAGTTCTAACCGCATGATGCGAATCTCATTCTCCAGCAGCCTCGTCCTTGATACCACATCATCAGCTGACATGGATGACACTTCACGCATGGCAGGCTACAAAGACAGAAAAAAAAAGTAAGGCAACTGGGCTTTTCCCATTACATGTAGCTTATTCTAGCAAGACACTCCTTGTAAACCTCCCTGGTAATCTGCTGTCAAATAAAGACTCATTCCACGTCTTATTGGTATAGTTTCTGCTTCACAGAGCCATAGGGTCTATAATGTCCATAATGGACAAAATGATAAAAAATACGAATCCTCAAGTCAATCATACATAAGTGTTGCAACACGTAATACTTTGGTTTACATGTAGACAGTGACTGCATCAAAGTTGGGAAAATCTAATGACACTCATTGAGATAGGAAAAACTACAGTCACTGACACATGAAATGAGCTGTATTGGCAAATAACTGTAACAGAAATGAAGTAAAGAGACTGAAATGAATGCCATATGGAGCATAAGTTCACATCAGTTGGGTTGGGATCCAAGGAAATAGAGAAATAGAGAAATACAGCGATCAGATAGGGTTTGCAGCTACAGCTCCTTTGTCAGGAAGGTTTTGGGTTCATACGACAATGTCTGTAGATTCCCCGGAGAAACGGGAACACGAGAAAAAAGATATTCCCATATATTACACCATAACTTAAATAAATCAAAATAAAGAATAATAATTCCCAGGTAAGTCAGCC
>NC_091567.1:39018788-39036288 GCF_042767895.1 Penaeus vannamei
TCTTTTGAACCATCTAAATATACTTACTGCACTTTTCTGCTCTCTAAACAATCTATAATTAAAAAACTTAACAAATGTGAAAAATTCAGAGACAAAATATAGTCTTCTTTTCCAAAATTAAACATCTTTTCAACATACGAATATAAAAATCTTCATTTTGAACTGTGGCAACAAAAAAATAATATTTGCTCACCACACTCCACTCCAAATAAATATGAGTACTACTGTATTACTTTTTCTGTTTCACTATAAATGGTGAAAGTGATTTCTGTATGTACTTATTTTTATCACGACTACCGGACCTTGTGTGTTTTTTTCTCCCGCGGGTCGAAGACTGGCCTTTCACTTCACCATTGGTTTTCTTGGCCGGCAGTTTCAGTTGTTCGGCCGCATCTTTCACCTCAGAAGGATTCACCTGCTGGTAAGTCTGTGGCTTGCTCTCCAACAGGTCCTGCTTCTGCCGGGTGGTTGGGCCTGCCGCTGCATTCATCAGGGTTACATCAAATTCCAGCCTGGGTATCTTCTTCTTTCTCTTCTTTCTCTTCTTCTTATTCTTGTCCTCGTGCACACCTGGACCTGGAACCTTAGTGGTGGGAGAGTTGCTCACTACCTGCATATTTCTCAAGACACATCCATACCTTTCCGTAGATGGGTTCCCTCCAAGCAGTTCATTAGTGGTTCCTCCTCCTCCTCCTGGCAACGAGGATTCAGCTGTCTCCTTTGCAATCTGATTGTTGGAGTTTAATAAGAGCTTACGACGGGCTTGTGAAGACTGGAAGTCATCCTGAAAAGATGAAAGATCCGGCAAGTCAAAATACATATCAACCCTAAAAATCTTAATAAGTTGATATTTACTCTGCCTTCACAAAAAGTTAATCCTATCTTGAATAATTGTATTATTAACCCACTAACGACGGGTCTCCCACATATGACACACCCAAAAAAATTAACATTGCCGCCAGTGTCACATTTTATCGGGGCTAGCGCTCCAACACAGCAACAGACCGCCCGGAATCTTATATTTTCGGCTTCAAAATATACCAGCATTAATGGGTTAATGACAGTCAATCTACCTTTTATAAAGAAAGAAATAGAAAAAATAATGAAATTTCAAAGAAAGTATAAGGAAGCAGAAAGGAGAAAGTACAAAGTAGACAGCAGAAAGTAGATCCAAGTAAAAGGAGGAGAGAAGTAGGAAAAAAATAGTAGTAGAGTAGAAAGAAAAGTAGAAAGTAGAAAAAACAAGTAAAGTGTTATATGTAATAGAAAGAGTAGATAGTAGAATAAAAGTAGAAAGTCAAAAGTAGAAAATGGAAAATGAAAGACATTAGAAAGAATAGAAAAAAAGGAAACATATGATTAAGAGGAAGACGAGGAAGAAACAGAAATGTAAGAGCAATACAACAAATCCTATACCTGATTAACGCCTTCATTTTCTTTATTCGTTCGTGTTTCTGTTAGGTGAGACTTGCTTCCCATAGATCCCTGAGATGACAAGGGTGACAAGAACAAGGACATTTCTGTTTCTGATTCACGCTCACCGAGATTCCTATCCACAGATTCCTGATGATTCTCATCTTCTTTAGTTACACTGACATCAGCTTTGCTTTCTGGTACCTTCTCTTTGACTTTGCCCTCACTCTGAGCTTCAATTATACTATCCGGCTTAAAGTCCACAGGATCAGTTTCAGTATCAAGTCCTGAGGTTAGTTTGCCTATTGTTTTACTGGCTCTGTACATTGACCAGCTCTCTGGTAAGTTTGTGTTTACTGTCTCCATGTCTAGAGGCTTTTCCTTCCGACTGGGCGATATTCCTGTGGTAATCAAAGACTGGGAAATTGCTGTCTTCAGCAGTGGAATCTTTATGGTCGGAGTTCCTGATTTTCTCCTCCCTCTCCTGGAGGGAGTGGAAGTACCACCCTTCTTTTTACCAGCAGATGAAGTCTGTGCTTCCAGGACCATGGCTTCTCTATAAGCAAAGACCTTTCTGATCAATTCTGCTACTGGTAACATTTTCTCCAAAGGCAATTTGTACCTGAAAAATCTTGTCACCTGAGATTTATCAAGTGCAATATCTTTCGAGTGTGCAGCCTCCTTGGCTATTCTAACAATGTCAGCCTCTGTTAAACGCAATTCTTGCATCCTTTCCTGAGCCCACAAGGCATAATTTTTGAGCTTTCTCAATTTTTTTGGCAGTTCCTCCCCAAGTTCTTCAAGCTCTCTAATATTGGTATGAGGAGGAACCTGGTATTCCCCCGACTCAACGTCAATCTCCTCATCAGAATCACTGGCATACGTAATTTTCGAAAAGCATTCCATGCCCTCCAAGTGCCGCATCTTTGGTGGGGTTTCCATTCCAGTTTCCACATCCTCTCTCTTTCTCTTGCCTGGAGTGAGGGTCTCTCTGTTCTCTAGGACATCCATGGCAACAGAACCAGAAGCAGCAGAGGAGGAACAGCCCTGAAGGTTATCAGATGCAAGATCCTCACAGTCAGAAATTTTGCTTTTCCTTTCATTCAGTCGTCGTTGCCTTTCCTCTTGTTGTGTTCTCTTAAAGCTCTCAGACAACATATTTACACATGTTGGACAGTTCCATTCAGTGCAGACAAAGGGCAGAGCACCACACTGTATATGAACACCTGTTGAGCCGCAGAGATTACACAGCAGCACTTCCCATCTCCTGCAAATAATAGGAGTGATAAGGGATACAAAGTTTTACACAGAAAAAACATTATTTGGTTAAAAATATGTTTCAAGATATTTCTAATCATTTGACATAAATATTTCAAATCCTCCTTTAGATTCTAAGTGAATTATGATAAAGAAAATACAAAAATGTGAATTTTCACAGAAACTGGGGTTGGGTAAACATGAAAGATGGTAATGAAAAATATTATCAGCATAAAAACTTACGTTCCTTCCACATCCGTCTTCCTTCCATCTGGGCACTTGCACTTCGGGGCATCACAGTGGATTGGTCTCTCAAGAAGCTCGCTGAAGGCATTTGGTTCCAGCTCCCAACTTGCATCTCTGAAAACATTATTTTAAATAATTATCCTCGAGTGAATAAGAAATAAATGTATCTATGTAATAGCAAAGCATTAGCAATATACCATATAGGAGGTCTTCAAAATAAATGATAAAAAGTCAGTCATCAACACATGGTCTTACTTCTCTGGGACAAAAATGCCAAGATTTTGCATCTCCAGTTGGAACACATCCTTGTCATTACATAAGGGACACTTGAAGAAGTAGCCTGCACTCAAAGCCAACCTCTGGGGATGGAAAAAGTAAATGTTATCCAAAATGTTCTAAACCACATCTCTTAAGTTCAAATATTACCCATTGATTGGTGAGACATTGTGGAATAGGGAAAAAAAACTTTTGTGCTGGAACATTATGTATCTTATACATTAACTATGAATATCATGTATGGCAGAGAAAAACACTACAATAGAAACAAAAATGAGTTTACAGGAAGAGCTCTCATCTGTCAATGAAGTTCTTTTGTGAATACTCGCTTCCTCTTCCATCAATGCAATCAGTGAAAGAACAGTTTACTTAGAAAGACCTTTACATCCACTTACTTGCAGACACAGTTTATGAAACCATGTTTTTCTCTTGCAACATGGAGCCCAGATGGCCTGATTGGGATTGGCAATCAGCTCTTCCATGCATATCGGACATTCCAATTCCTCTCCAGACCCAAAGCCCTTCTGATATTCACGATGGTGGGAGCAGTACGATCTGTGGAACAAAATTCTTGTATAATGCAATCTCCAAAGAGAGTTTCTGATGCCAATATTCATAAATATCAAATCTTATATATACAATTACATTTATATAATTTCTCACCTGAAATCATTAGAAAATTTACAGAGAGCATTTTGTTTTATTCCACATGGGTAGTGGTATGTTCTTCGACATTTCTTATTGTAGCAGCCAATCGTTGCTCCTTTTCGAAGACAATAACAACAAGACTGAAAAGGCAAATGTCATTATCACACACAAAAAGATAAAATAAAATATTTTTACTTACCAAAAAATGAATATTCGGAAAATCCATATTCAATTAATATAAATATTTATTATGACCTCTTCATACAAGATGGATATTCATTCTATCAAAAATTTCTGGGTTGAATAAACAACTACTTCTTACTCTTTAATGCAATCAGTTCTTTACCTTGTTCTTAGCTACTGTTGCTACTTAGCAGTGTCAAAACATTGGATACTAATCTAAAATCACAGTTGTATTGGTTTCTCACACAAAATTCTTGAAAAAACTATGTGATAAATCATAAAATATCATGCAAAAATAATATAGGATGGATATCACTCCTCTGATTCAGTATCAGTCAGTATTTCAGTAAGTAAAAACAACTATCACAAAGTCACAGACTCATTACTGGCAATCAGAATCATAAATCTAGGGAACTGAACACCACCCAAAAATTATGAGTCTTTTGATTTTATTGTCATCCAAACACATAACTGATAATGTTATCTCTTTTCAACCTATTAGAATTAGCCTAAAACATCTGAGACATTTGCACATGAATAAAATAGCAATTTGTCCAATCGGTCACCTCTGGTGTAAAGGATTAATCTTGTTCAAATAGCCAACTTTTTGTTAATTATACAATTGATTATAATACAGAAATTTTTATTATTATAAAAACATTCATTTTAAAAGTATTTCCCCCTGAAAATCTGATTAACATTTGTGAAAAGGTGAAGCTTTAGAGAAGATAACTAGACATGTCATCTGTCTTTCCAAATGATATACAGTAATTGGGTTCTGATATCTCAAAAAATCAAATACAGTAAATACTGATTTAAAACTAAGCAACTGACCAATTTCCGTCCCCTCTGGACTTCTTTCACTATGTCCTCCGCTAAGAAACCTAGGACTCCTTCATCATCTTCGCCATTTTGTGCCAATCCACTGGAGAACAGCTGAAAACACAAAATGTATATCTATCAGTACAAATACATAAATCAAAACAATTTCTAAATATGTGGGCAAAGCAGAGGGAGAGGGAGAGGATAAGGGAGAATAAAGAATGGAGAAGAGAAAGAGAAAAAGGAAGAGGAGGGCAGGAGAGATCGGGGGAGGGAGAGAAGGAGAGAAGGAGGGAGGAAGGGAGGGAGGGAGGGAGGGAGGGAGGGAGGGAGGGAGGGAGGGAGGGAGGGAGGGAGGGAGGGAAGGGAGGGAGGGAAGAATGGAAGGGAGGCAGGCAGAGAGGGAGGAAGGGAGGGAGGGAGAGAGAGAGAGGAAGAGAGGGAGGGAGGGAGGGAGGGAGGGAGGGAGGGAGGGAGGGAGGGAGGGAGGGAGGGAGGGAGGGAGGGAGGGAGCGAGAGAGAGAAAGAGAGGGACAGAAAGAGAGAGAGAGAGAGAGAGAGAGAGAGAGAGAGAGAGAGAGAGAGAGAGAGAGAGAGAGAGAGAGAGAGAGAATAATGTATCACAAGTTACTGCCCTCGTCCCAAGGGCTTACAATAAATAACAAACAAGGGATAAAAACAAAAATATAAATCCACAAAAGGTAAACACAATCACGAGAAGTATCAAAAAATATATACATTACTTCTCTTCACCTCAGCAAAGCTACTCACCAGGCAATAATAATGCACCGACACATCATCAATCGTATAGATCTTCCCAAACTCCACCTCGTTCTCATCCCCACGGCCACAAAAGCAACAATTCAACGGCTGGCTCATCTCGAAGCTGCAAAACATGGCGAACTACTTAAAAAAAAAAGTTCTTGAAATGATAACTCTAACACCACCTAATCTAGAATTACTTACATGTCTGAATTCAATAATACAATAACACTGCAATGCAAAAACATTCATGCCCTATGTAGAAAACATTAGGCTATAGCAAATAGATAAATAAATAAACAAACAGATAAATAAAGAAGGATATAGGTAAATAAATAAACATACAGATAAATAAAGAAGGAAATAGATAAACAATTAAAATACATACATAATAAATCTATAATCATTAATAAAAGAAAACGCATGGAAGAAAATTACAAGAGATATAAAATGCTAAATCTAAAGAACATTTACCTAGTACTTATAAGCATTCAAAACTAAATATATAAATAGTACTGTAGAAAGTTACCATGCACTTTTAAGAGTCCAACAAGAGAAGCATCTCTTGTAAAATACTCAATCCATGATGCAGTCCTTAAAAAGATCCTAATAACCATCACCAGCATTACCCCGCACCTGAAAGTTGTGTAAATTCTGTTCACATGCCCTTATAATAGCCGCTTACCCAGGTGGAGACTTTATTCCTACAGTCATTTTATTTACAGTCCTCTGCTCTTTAGGGGTATTTGTGCCCTCTTTGGTTGCAGGGGGAGAGTGGCGATTTTTTTTTAGGTTGTACCACAGTGACGACCTGGGTACACCATGCAACTGGGCCGCCTGAGGAATAGCCAAGAGCCCCTCTTGGACCTTGAGCATTGCCTCTGCCATGTCTTGAGGTAGATAGCTTTTCCTTCTTCCATCTGCAAAATCGTGAGGCATTCACATGGTTTTCCACTGCATTTCTGCAGTCTTCTCCGGAAATATGTGGAGGCGGAAGAGAGAAGAGGCCAAGTGGTGATAGAGAGAACGATGATGGAAGGACACAGAAGAGTGAATTGTGGTAGGAGGGAAGAGGAGAGAAGTGGCTATAATGGTAATCCATTGGTGCCAGGTACTTGCACTGTCCACTTTTGTTTACATTGTTTACATAGAGATGGCTTCACAAACACATCGTCAGTACGGAGAACTAAGCTTGCCTAACTTTCTTTTTTTTTTTGGGGGGGGGGGGGTGAAAGGTTTTTGCTTATAATACACAATTCTATTATTATTGTTGTTGGTGTTGCTCTTCTTCTTATCACCATCATCATCATTTCTATCATCATAAACTTATTAACAAAATAAAGGGTAATAAAAAAAATAAAGAAAGAAATAGGGTGCACAGGTGAGACCAGATACGCTTAGTCATTGACTACTTGGTGAATAAGCTCTTGAGGAGCTGTGTAAACAAAATCAATACTGTAGCCAAGGGACATATGCATGTCCTCCTGACATCAACAGCTTAAGAAGGACGAAGAAAGAAAGAAAGAAAAAAAAGAGGGAACATGGACGAAAACCAGAGAAAGGAAGAAACATTGAGAAAGAAATGGAAAGGTCGAGAAGGGGAATAGAAAAGAATAGAACAGAGCAGTCAAGATAGAGGTAGAGACAGACTATGACACAACTACACAGAAAAATACGTTAGAAAATCTTGTTAAATACTTGGACACAAACAAAAATGCTTTTTAAAATTTATTTCTTACTGCTACAAAACTGTCAATAACCCTGATTTTTCTATTTTTTTGGGGGGTATGTGTGACTTATTTGAATATTGCAGGGCATATTCCATCCCTTGCGGGAATAAAATCATCTCACAGGGAGTCCATATGAATTCCAGAAGAACTATTCCAGACATGAATCAGAACAAGAGAAATTTGAAACCCAAAATACCAACCCTCCTGTAATATTAGGTTCTGTTAGTTATTCTGTTTCAACACCCCTCTTAGCAATAGCTTTCTGTGTAGCTGTACAAGGTACTTCACAGACAGGCAACACCACTCTGTCTTGATGAAAATGCTTAACACCAAGCCCCACCCCTTTACCCTTTCCTTTACCATTTATTACATATATCTATAGGGTTCATGTATTTTTCTGTCTTGCTACATTAATAATTTTACCATTTTCATTACTGATTTTTTTTTCAAAGCATCCCCCCAAAAAACACTGATTATAATATAGCATAATACATAGCCAGTGAGGGTGCGCTGAAAGATACCAAGAAGTCAATTTCAACTTTGGTTCTTTAGGCTATATGAAAGTGTTGCTACCTATCTATTTATATACCTTGGTACGGTATAATGAAAAAGGAGATACTCAGAGGAGAAAAAGGGAAAGGGAGAGGGAAAGGGATAGAGAAATGGTAAGAGAAGGGGTAAAGAGAGGGATAAAGAAAGTGAATATTAGTGGGAGAGAGAAAGGGAAAAAAATATATATATATGTGCATTCAGTTTAAATCATGCATATATGTAAGGTGCTTTAGAAAAATATATATATAAAACATAAAAGACAAGACTATATTTAAATAAAAATATCACAAAATATTCAAAATGATATTCAAAATTACTAATTTTGAAAACAAGTAACGACAATGTGAAAAAATAGACATTACAAAACACACAAACAAACAAAAACTTAGATCACTGTCAGTGGTGACCCAATGCCAAGCAATACTGTCTTTCAAATTTTATGAACACCAGACATTAAGCAGAAAATAGCAAAGCATAAGATTGGACATATACACAACTACCAATGAAAAGAGTATAATTATATGAAGCAAGATCTGCACTGCTAGGATATATAAAATCATTGAAATACTTGTAAAAATTGGGAAAAAACAGAACTTGGCAACTAGCTAGGAAAGGCTTCTTTTTAAAATTATTTAACTGCATGCTATCTAATTAGCCTTACTTTCTTCAAATCTATGCTGATTGTTCCTTACACTCAGTTTCAGTAAATGCATAAAACAAACAATTCCTCTTTTCTCCTTAGAGAATGAAGTAAACTTAACAATGCTTATACAGATTACTACAGGAATTACAAAAAAGTAAAATGAACAATGATTATGCAGATCAATACAGGACTTGTGCAAAAAATCAGATATAAATCAAAGCAAAGCAGTTACCCCATTAAGTTGTTAAAGGCTAACCTCTCAACGGCAATAGTCCTTCCAATAACATCTACTGTATTTAAAAGGCAGTCAATACTTCCACAGGTTTTCTTATTTTGTAGGCTTATCACAAAAAATAAACAGGGAGTCCAACAACAGTGCATGCCCCTTACATGACTGTTTTCACATTATCATTATGCTAATTTTTAATATTCTGATAAAATAATCAAACTTATATGCCAATATTGTCATACAATTTCATTTTTCAGGCACTGAGCACATAATTTATGACAGATAGTCCTCACCTCACTGTTTTCAAGTAATTTGTATAAATGAAACCTGATCCTCAACCTAAACATTTTAGCTGGTAATTTGAATCACTGTTCTAATACAATTTTTACACTACAGACACTCTAGGTCTACAATTTTTAGCTGGACTATAGTGCTCAAATCTGGATATGTAGGAAGCCACACCCCTTTCATTACCACTAAAGACATCATCACCTGAGGTCTAACTTACAAGCCCATAATATCTCACAATAAGAAAAGAATGTATTAATGCCTTTAATTTTGCATTTATCTTTTTAATACAAATATTCCTCAATACAATCGTGAATGTGCCTGTGGAAAAAATAATGGTAATGCTGACATAGTGTTCTTAATCAAAGAATTTACAAACATACAGGCTTTACTCACACCCCCTCCTCTAATTACAGTTCCTGATCAACTGACATGACCAATGGCAAGAGACTGTAATTCCTGTGTTAACTTTGTTTCAAGAGCAACAAACTCTTACTATATCTGAAGTTTTCCCATCACATAAAACAACATAAATGCAATTAATGTTCAAACATAACTACAAACTGATGAAAACTATAAACTTCAAAAGTAAATAATACTCAAAATAAAACAATGCTAAAAAATTATAAATCACTATACAACACATACAGCCCTGCTGGTTATATTGTTTCCAGCTGGGAGACTATGGGCTTCCTTCAGGACTGATCATGCTTTGAGAATGAGGTGATTTTTGTGGTTGATATCCCTTTTAATATAAACAAGGTGGACACATATCAAATAACTAATAACCTAACCTACCTAACATCCTTGCCTGGAATGCTAAATCTCCACCATGTCAGACCAGCAAGATAGAGCATGGACAGGTCTGACCATTTCTGTTATATATGGCTGATAAAATTTGATTGGAGTCCACTGATACTTAACTTCATGGGTTTCACGATTCTATTCTAGAAATTTACCTAAGAAACAATTCCAAGTTCTATTTTACCAGAATATATAAATGAAGTTTACTGGTCTTTGCTATTAAACAAAATGCAAAAATTACATGGACCACTTGGTGCTGGCACTATTTGGTACATTAGAATCTTATCATTCTTCCCACAGTATGACAAAAGCAGTGCCTCCCCCTGTTACGGCACTTTTCACAACATTCTCCTGCCAGTCCTGCTGGAGCTGTAATGGAATGAAAAGATATCTGATTTCTATGAGACTAAGTGATACTATTGGTATAGAGAACTAGACTCTGAACTGATTGCTGGACTGTCAGTTGAAAATGCAGGGGTTTTCTATTATCAGTATCCTAAGGAAAAGAGGGATCAAATTGCAGTTTTTGAGTCTTTTGTATAAATCTTTACTGGAAATAAACCTGGAGACATTGAAAATTTGGCTAAACTGTGGTCTCGTATCAGGAAGCATGTGCTCAAATACACTAAGATGGACCTAAAAGAGACAAGAAAAAGATGCCGTGGTTGCTATAACAAATCTCATTTCTTTCATAAGTTGTGCAACACGTGCCATTTCCTTCCCAAATCTATAATAGGGAAGTTGTGACACGTAATACATGATGACCCTATTATCATAGGGAAAACCTAATGAGACAGTCTTAAAGAGAAGAGAAAAATACATTCGCTGATAAATGAAATAATCACATCAAGAGTTGTACAGTCACTAAATACATTGCAATCGGGTGGGGGCCTCGGGAAAAAGACCTTGAGTACGGAGGATTTGGTCTCATATGGTGATGTTTGTGGATTCCCAGGAGTGCCCTTAAGGATGTTGGCTAGAGTAATAGTGACTACGTCTCAGAGGGGTGTGGTCACTTTCTAAAGCAATCACCAGTACTTTCACTTGTTTCCTGAAAAGGTCATTTGCGATGGAAAACAATAACAGATTCAAACATATTAAGCTGTGAATAATCAGAAAAAAATATTCGCAAGGTTGGAAAGCTGTGCAGCACAAAAAAAAATTAACAACCAAGAACGTACTTTCGTATAGTCCCTCGAACAAACGGGTAATAAAAAGACATAACCTCCGTTCCATTTTTGAGATTCCAAATAGCATAGCTTGTTTGCCAAATCATCTATTTTCATCCGAAACTCGTCTACTCTCTCTCCCGTGGGTAATACCTATCCTAAACCATAACTTTTACCCTCTATCTTAACGTGGGAAGGCCAATTCAACGTCAAACTCCCAACGAGAAAAGACCCAACAGCTGTAGAAACTAAGAAGATAATAATACAAATTCTGTAGAAACGAAGAAGATAATAATACAAGCTTTTCCTTTTCGCCAGTCTAAGGAAATCGGCCCTGGCTATTTCGTAAACAAACCTCTTCTTTGGTCAACCTCTCGACTAATTGATCTAATTAATTACTGTCAGCGTCCTCTTCCCGGCTGCGTTTCCCTGACGCAAATCCCGCCTCAGCCCCGCCGTGAGAGAGCGACATTCTCGAGAGATAACGTAAAGATTCGGTTCTGATCTACGGCTCGGAAACCTGTTGTCCTATGAGCACTTTCTACCATTTTTTGTTTTTGTTTTTGTTTTGTTTTTTCTTCTAGCGAAACCCTTCCGTGATGAATGTTATTGAAAACCACACGAGAAACCCAACCGATACACAGCCGAGGAAAGGAGAAACCGGAGCGAGAGTTAAAAAAGCCAAAGGAGCACGGAGGAGAAACGGAGAGAGATCATAGACGAAGATGAGAAAACAGGAAGAATCATTCCCAGATAAAGATCGTATTTATTCTCAAAGCGGCTCGCGTTAATCAGCAGAGTTGCAACATGGTTAACATCTGCAACGGTTGTTCTTCCCGTGGGCAGTGTTGTCACGGGTGTATGGTCAACGTACCTTGAGATATTTGACGATTCATTTCAGATTTGCGTCGGCCAACTGTCTCCCGCCAGTCGCCGCTTCCAACACATATCGCGGTGTTGCCGGATGGGGAGCGGTTTCGCGTTTAATCTCTTTAACGAATATTAGCGATGGCTATGGTGTCCTTGATATGTTTATATAAATACTGATACACTGTGTGACTTTTTCAGCCAAAGGTGGTGGAGTTTTATACATTCTTTCATGGTAGCGCTGGGATACTAATTTTGGAAATCGTCGTACGGTCACAAAGGCATCCACGTAAACAGTTCCTCGAGTGTTTCAAACTCTGAGCGACATCCGCCTATTTTGACACTTTTTGTTATAGTTTTTATTACGCAACACGGCAGAGGTCATATTCAAAACACCTATGGATTCAAAGATTAATAAAGAGTCTTATAATCTCCCACAAATCGCTTTAAACGAGTGAAAAGAAGTTGATACAAGAGCAAATAATAATTACAAACTCGAACATCCCGCGGCTTTTCAAACTTTTAAAAAGAAAAGAAAAGGTCAAAACGCAGGTGCTTTTGGGGTAACTTCCGTGACGACCATTATCATGCCTATTTTCCCTTTGTGTTGTAAACCTGAGACTCAATAACCTATTCTAACTCATGCCTGCAGTTAAATGGAGATACGGGCGCAATAATAACGCCACCATTTGATAAACTGTTTGTGTTGTGAGAGTCAAGAGGTCAACAGGGATCTTTAATTTTTTTCCCTCCGGGTGAACACGTGGGACTGCAGGGAGAGCTGCATTTAATCGCCAGGCCATTCTCAAGAGTAAATGCCTTGCAATATTTACAAACTACGACTTAAAGACCATATCTGAATATGCATGTGTATATGATATATGTGTATATGTATATACATGTGTATCATATTTATACACACACATATATGTATATATATATATATATATATATATATATATATATATATATATATGTGTGTGTGTGTGTGTGTGTGTGTGTGTGTGTGTGTGTGTGTGTGTGTGTGTATGTGTGTGTGTGTCTATGTGTGTGTGTGTGTGTGTGTGTGTGTGTGTGTGTGTGTTTGTGTGTGTGTATATATACATATATGTATAAACATATATATATATATACATTTATAATCTGTGAGTGTGTGTATAATTACCCACACACACACACTTAGGGACTTTACTTCCGGTTTTTCTTTTTTCTTTTTTCTTATTTATACATATACATACATATATATACATATATATACACCTGTATGTATATATATTATATGTATATATATCATATGTATATATATATGCATATTATATGTATTACATAATATATCACATATATTAGATATGTAATATATAATATACATATATTATTTTCATATTATATCTTATATACTATACATATATCTATATCATATATATCATATATGTATCATACATATTATATACATATACTGTGTGTATCTCAAATTAAAACCACTCCCCCCAAGAACCCGCCATACTTTTGAAAATCGCCCTAAAAGAGAGCACAACCCGCGCACGTGACCCAGCATCCAACAGCGGCTCATGCGTACGTGACTGCGCATCCCTCGCACATGACCGCACCCACGAGGCACTGCAACCGCGCGCATAACGAACACGTGGCCACTCACCCGGGATGCTCACGCGGCGCTTTCTCGGCAGTTCGCTATAACGCCGGCTGTGATTCGGTCGCTATGTAGGAGAGGTATGAGTGAGAGTGAATATTTATTTCTGACGAAGGTAGATTCAGATGTATCTTCTGTGTGAGGAGGATGGATAGAAATACATCTATTGTATGAGGTAGATAGATTTAAATGCATCTTTTGTGTGAGGAAGATCTATTTAAATACATCTATTGTATGAGATAGATATATTCAAATGCATCTTTTGTATGACGAAGATAGATTCAAATATATCTTTTGTTTGACGAAGATCTATTCAAATACATCTTTTGTATGAGGTAGATATATCTAAATGAATCTTTTGTATGAGGAAGATCTATTCAAATACATCTTTTGTATGAGATAGATATATTTAAATACATCTTTTGTATGAGGAAGATCTATTCAAATACATCTATTGTATGACGAAGATCTATTCAAATACATCTTTTGTTTGACGAAGATAGATTCAAATACATCTTTTGTATGACGAAGATCTATTCAAATACATCTTTTATATTGTGGAGATATTCATTCTCATTCATACATTCTACATTTGTCAACATGAATACGATTCCCCCAGTTGCTACTTGCCATCGCGACACCTGCAATCCCGCCTGAATGAGCGAAACACGAGACGAATAGTAATGATGTTATTTATGGATATTCGATAATTCGAGAGCAAGGTTGAGACTACGAAAGTGTGGGTTATTGTTATCGACATTTTTTTTTTTTTTTTGTAAGCTGTGCAGGGACAAGGAACGGAAACAGATGTGTAATCATGGATCTGATTTTGCCCGATTGGCGCAAGCAGAGGTCACATTTTTCTTTTCTGTGTTTTTGTATCGGTTGGATCATAGGCACACGTACATAGGTGTATATATATGTATATATATATATATATATATATATATATATATATATATATATATATATATATATATATATGTATATGTATATATATATCATATGTATATTCGTATGTTCATATACATATATTTCCTTAAATATATATATATATATATATATATATATATATATATATATGTATATATATATGTATATATGTGTATATATATATATAAATATATATATACATATATATATATGCACACTGGATTTTATATACAGTATATATACATACATATACATGTATTTTTTCTCATATACATTATACATACATACATATACACATACTTCTTTTTTATACATATATAGGATACATACATGTATATATAACCATATATATACATATATATATATATATGTATATATATGTATAAATATATATATATATGTGTGTGTGTGTGTGTGTGTGTGTGTGTGTGTGTGTGTGTGTGTGTGTGTATACACACACACACACACACATATATGTGTGTATATATATATATATATAAATATATATACATATATATATACATATATATATGTTTATATATATATGTTTATATATATATATATATATATATATATATATATATATATATATATATATATATATATATATATATATACGCTTACGTGTATGTACGTGAGTGTGAACATATCTATTTTTTTCAAATACACACGCACACACACACACATTTATATATATATATATATATATATATATATATATATATATATATATATATATATATATATATATATATGCGAATGTGTAGGTACGCCTATGTGTATGCACACAAAAATATCTCGCAAAAAAGATTTATAAATCACATATTGTTCTCGGAAAACTTTCATAATGTTGCCAGAAAAACCGCAAGAATAGAGAACCTCCGACGTATTCTTTTACGCTCGGTTGCCAGAACAGAAATGCCAGTAATTAGCTGATATAACCAGTTTTGCAAGACAGCGTAAAATAGGGTACGTTCCAATATTATAATTCAATAAATTTCAAATAAATTAAATGCAGCTAATCATCAATTGATAATAGCCCGTTTTTACTCGTTGTATTTTTCAAATATATGAAGCGGGCCTATGAGTGAGTATATTAGATAAAAGTATCTTTTTAGAAGACCGTGTTGTCGCCGGGTGAGCGTGAGTCAGTGGTGAGTCGGTTTGTTTACATGCGAGGAGAGGCCAAGGAACCCTCCACTTCTCACCTTCTTTTCTTGCGTCTCGTACTGTAATTCTCTTCTCTGACACCGCCATCTCCTTCTCCAAAGCCTCCTCGACCCAGGGGCTTAAAAATCAGCCTCGGGAACAGTATAGTTTCCTAGCCAGAGCTGATAAAAGGCATCGACTCTCTCCCCGCAAGCGAAGCACCACCAGGACCTCGGAGCAGAAAGAGCCTCCGTTTTACGATGTCGTTTGTGGGTTTTCGTATCATGTCTCGTCGACTCGGCTCTCAGTTGAGCGTGAGCCTCCTCGCTACACACACGCGTTGCCTTGCCTCTCACACCGCCAAGATGGACCAGCGTGTGATTACTTTGGAGAATATGAATCCTTTGGTGAAGAAGATGGAGTACGCGGTGAGAGGGCCTCTGGTCATCCGCGCGACGGCCATCGAGAAGGAACTGCAGGCGGTAAGTTATTTTTGGGCTTCTCTTTTGTCTGTCGTTTGTCACTTTGAAGTTTTGGGCGCCGTGGGCTGGTTTTGTAACAGGCGATGCAACAAGTTTCTTGTTGATATCCGCCTTTTATGAACTGGTTAGTTATGAGTTTTTTAAAAAGAGGTGGATGATGTTTGCGCTGTTACCAGAGTTTGAAATTCTAGTTTAGTTTTGCAACGAGTTGACAGCAATATGCATTCTCAGGTTGCAAGGAAGTGCTTGCCGTGTCGAACGAGAAATGTCACATTAGACATCGCAGTACGTATCAGTATAATTACGAGCGACATTACTGATTACAGTTTCGAAACCGTGGGAAATGCAATTGAGAGTTGGATTGCACAGGAAGTAAAGCAACATTGCAAAGACGCCATCCTGCTCATTATACACAATTTTCCCTGTACTTGTAGTTTGTATAAGTACTGAAAAGTTTTAACACAAATTAGTGGTATTTGTTGCATAGTCATTTTGCTTTCCACACATCCGGAAAATTGCCTACAGTTTGAAGAGGATTCTTGAGATTATATCAGACAAGACTATGATAAGATAGCGGTAATCCAGACTAGGGTAAATTAGGTTGATGTGGGTTACAGAGGACACTCACCCCCGCATACACTTTTTTTTCCTACATCAGAACCTCCGATCATTATTTTTTATTTTTTTCAAAGTTCACCCTTCTGGGTTATTATATAACATAGCTTGTATGTGTAGGGGGGTTCATGGCCTGAATTAAAACCGTCTGCTGTGTTTTGTAATCAAGACACTTCTCATGAAGAGAGGTTTGATAAGCGTCCTAGATGTGCATAGTAGGTTATTTAATGTTCCTCTTATTTCTCTCTTCATTTCTCGTTCTTCTCCATCTTTAAATCTCGCTCTTCTCCTTCTTCTTCTTGTCTGCTCTTTCGTCTTCTTCCAGCTTGATGTGCGATCCCTCTTTCTCAAGCTCCTCAGTAGCGCAAAATCGCTTTATAAGAGACAATTAAATGTTTTCCTAGTGCACCGAGTCTAAGTGAAGTTTCCGAGAAGCGGCAGGCGGAGAGAGTGCGACCTTCCGAGAACGGAACTTCACCTCGCTATAAAGACCGAGTGATAGAACGGCCGTAAAGCGGGTGGGAAATGCACGTGACGTTGGTCGAGGGAGGCTGGTTGGTCGGGTGAAAGTCGGGTTGGCTTTTGTGAGGGGGGGGGGGGGCTGTGGGAGGCGTAATGGGAGGTTAGATGAGTTAGGTGTGTTTTTTTTGTTTTTTTTTCTCTCGTGTGCCTTTCGTTTCGTCATGATGAGTATTTTTTTTTTCTCTGTCATCTCCCTTCGGTGGATGTATTTACGTCATCTCTGTGGAAATAGAAATTAACTAAAATAACTTCCATATAGGCT
>NC_091567.1:39046288-39048438 GCF_042767895.1 Penaeus vannamei
AGGAGGAGGTGAGAGGAGGAGGAGGAGGAGGAGGAGGAGGAGGTGAGAGGAGGGAGGGAGGAGGTGAGAGGAGGAGGAGTGAGGTGAGAGGAGGAGGAGGTGAGAGGAGGAGGGAGGAGGTGAGGAGGAGGAGGAATTGAGAGGGAGGAGGAGAAGAAGAAGAAGAAGAAGAAGAAGAAGAAGGAGAAGGAGGAGGAGGACGCGAGCGAGCGAGCGAGCAAAGGTGAATGAGCACACCCCAAAAAAAAAAAAAAAAAGAAGAAAAAAAAAAAAAACGCTAATTCTTTCTTCTGATCTTGCAGGGGGCGAAGAAGCCGTTCAACAGCGTGACCAAGGCGAACATCGGGGACGCGCACGCCATGGGCCAGAAGCCCATCACCTTCCTCAGACAGGTACTGTACTGGAGAGAGAGAGAGAGAGAAAGAAAGAGAGTTTAAATCTATGTTGTGTGTGTGTGTGTGTGTGTGTGTGTGTGTGTGTGTGTGTGTGTGTGTGTGTGTGTGTGTGTGTGTGTGTGTGTGTGTGTGTGTGTGTGTGTGTGTGTGTCACATACATATATATAGAGTGAGTTTAAGTCTACATTATGTATGTTTGTGTGTGTGCGTATGTGTGTGTGTCACATACGCATCACACATACAGAGAGAGGGAGAGAGAGAGAGAGAGAGAGAGAGAGAGAGAGAGAGAGAGAGAGAGAGAGAGAGAGAGAGAGAAAAGAGAAACTCGAAAACAAAAAGTGAGAGAAGAGTTCAAACAAAATGGAAAAAGAAAAGAGTTAGATCGAGATTAAAAAACAAGATAACCCTCCCTTAACCCCAGCTCCCACGCCGGTCCCCTCGACCAGCAGGGAGAATAGGGAGAATAGGGAGAAGGGAGGCCGCCCGCCCGCGACGAGGCCAAGCGTCAGAAAGGCTCTCTCTCTCTCCCTCCCTCCGCCAGGACCTGCAGCCGAGGGCGCAGAAGGCGGGCGGGGGTGGAAGGGACCCTCGCCGACTCTGCTCCTTGGGTGGCGATGGCTGGGCGCGGGGTCCTGGGGTCCTGGGGTCCTGAGGTCCTGGGGTCCTTCTTGGTATTTGGTGATTTGATGATTTGTGTGTGTGTGTTTGTGGGTAAATGGGAAGGGTATTTGGATGGTATTAGTTCTTTTTTTGGGGGTGTTCTGTCTATTTCTTTATCTTTTTCTTTATTTGCCTGTTTCTCGTTCATTCTCTGTTTCATTCTCACTTTCTCTCTCTCTCTTTCTCTTTCTCCATTGGGAGTATATGGGATGAATGTATGCATTTTTTTATTTTTTCATTTGTGTTTTTTGGGTAGGTGGGATAAATATTTGGATTTTCTGTTTGTTTGTGTGTGTGTGAAAATAACTTTTTTTAAAACTGTTTCTTGTATGATTTATTATTTTTTTCGAGGTGTATGTGTGAACTATTCTGCGTTGCACTGGCACTGTACATCAATTATTCAAAAAAAACTGTGTCAAGGGCGACGACGCGTCCGTGGCGAATCGAACGCCCGTGCCGAGTGACAGAGGGAGTGCAGCAATCGCGTCGCCGGGCAAGGGTGCACTTAGGCCGGTATTAGCTTGTCATTCGCTAATGCATGGCGCTTGGCTCTTGCTTGCTTCGTTCTTGGCGAGGCGGTGGCGGTGGAGGTGTGGCGGTGGAGGTGGTGGAGGTGGAGGTGGAGGTGGCGAGGCGGTGGAGGTGGAGGTGGAGGTGGCGAGGCGGTGGCGGTGTGGCGGTGGCGGTGGCGAGGCGGTGGAGGTGGCGGTGGCGGTGGCGGAGGCGGTGGCTGGTTAGGCTTCGTTAAGTCTGACAGTCGTATGTGTGTGTGATACCAGTTCAAACGCATACTTATGCACAGGTATGCACGTATGCACAGATAGATACACACACACATGTAGATACACACACACACATAGATACACACACACATAGATACACACACACATATACACACACACACACACACACACACACACACACACACACACACACACACACACACACACACACACACACACACACATCCTCATAATGCCAATGACAATTTTATAGATTTGTGTCTCTCTGTTATACACACTCCTCCGGCCCCCGTGGGTTGTACAACGGCTGTGTAAAATTAGACGCTCTTCCCCCTTGTGTAAGCTCGTGTTT
>NC_091567.1:39048938-39056438 GCF_042767895.1 Penaeus vannamei
GGAGGGGGAGGAGGGAGGAGGGAGGAGGGAGGGAAAAGAGGGGAAATGGAGAGGTGGGGAGAGGGAGGGAGGAGAAGGAGGAGGGAGAGGGAGGGGGAGAGAGGAGAGGGAGGAGGGAGGAGGGGAGAGGGAGAGGGAGGAAAGAGGAGGGAGGAGGTAGGGGGGAGGAGGGAGAGGAGGGGGAAAATGGAGAAGTGGGAGAGGGGAGAAGAGAGATGGGCGGAAGAAGAGAGAGAACGGGCCGGAAGAGGAAAGTAGGAGAGGGGGGAGATGGAAGAGGTAGAAGGAGGAAAGAAGAGAGGGTTCAAAGGCATTGGGTGAAAAAAAAGAAGAAACGGAAAGAGAAAAGGAAAAGAGAAGCGGAAAGAGTGACGAAGAAAGGAGAAAAGAGAATAGCGAATCGGGACAGAAAAGATAAGTGAAGAAGCTACTGAGAAGACGGAACGGGAAGGAGAAGAAGACGAGAGAAAGAGGAACAGATACTCCCGAAGAGAAGACCGAAAGAGGGAATCAGAGAGAACCGAAGAAGAAGGAGAACCCACAGAGGAAAGGAGGAGAAGGAGAACCCAAAGAGAAGAGAGAGAGAGAGACCAATCCCACGTTTTATTTCCTTGACAGTGTCCGCCAGAGAGACCCGGAGGGGGGGAGGGGGGGGGGAGGGGGGCAAGACGACCGAGGAAATACTCCACATTTTTTTTTCTCGCTCCTTGATGGCTCTTAACAATGTCTCGAAGAAGAAAAAAAGAAGAAAGATGCCCAAAAAAGGGGTACAGACGGATGAGAAGATGCTGTCGCCATGTCCGAAGGGTAAGAGCTGTAAGAGGAGGGAAAAATAGAGAGAGAGAGAGAAAAAAAGTAAAAACGCGAGTAAGAAAATAGATTTTCCAGAGTGCCAAATGGAGTAGGAATGGATGAGAGAGGATCGAGGAGAGTAAAGGAAACAAAATTTGAAAGATGCAGTCACGGTGGCGCAGGAGGCAGACTGTAGCTGAAATGGACTTAGTGAAACGTGGGTTGTTATATCCGTAGAGTAAATACGGATATAGGGGAGGAAGGGAGGGAAGGAAGGAGAGGAGGGGAGGGAGGGAAGAGAGAGATGGGAAGGGAGGGAAGGGGAGAGGAAGGGAGGAGGGGAAGGAGAGAGGAAGGGAGGGAAGGAGAGAGAGAAGAAGGAGGGGAAGAGAGAGAGAAAGGGAGGGGAAGGGAGAAAGGAAGGGAGGGAAGGAGAAAAGGAAGGGAGGGAAGGAGAGAGGGAGGAGGGAAGGAGAGAGGGAAGGGAGGGAAGAGGAGAGAGGGAGGGAGGGAAGGAGAGAGGGAGGGAGGAAAGGGAGAGAGGAAGGAGGGAAGGAGAGGGGAGGGGAGGGAGGAAAGGGAGAGAGGAAGGGAGGGAAGGAGAGAGGAAGGGAGGGAAGGAGAGAGGAAGGGAGGGAAGGAGTGAGGAAGGGAGGGAAGGAGAGAGGAAGGGCGGGAAGGACAGAAGAAGGGCGGGAAGGACAGAAGAAGGGAGGGAAGGACAGAAGAAGGGAGGGAAGGAGAGAGGGAGGGAGGAAGGGAGAGAGTAGGTAAGTGAGATACCAACGCATCCAACCCTTCCCATTCTGTGACCAAAGACCAATATACAATAACCTCCATGGCCTCGTTCAGTGTCTGTCCTATTTTCAGATTAAAATATCGACAGTTATGAAAAGTATGATTTATCAATGGCTATAATGATGAGAACACTAAATAAAACGTTTCTAATTCACTGATCTATGAGAAATAATTATCTAAGGCTATTGTATATGAGACAAAATCCAACTTTCAATAATTATGAAGAGTGTGATTTATCAATGGCTATAATGACAAGAACACTAAATAAAACGGTTCTAATTCACTGATCTATGAGAAATAATTATCTAAGGGTACTGTAGGTGAGATAAAATCCAATTTAATTCGAGATCATCTTTTTCGTATCGCTCCATAACCCCCCCCCCCCATCAGCAGGTCTCCCATACCCCCCCCCCCCTTCCCCTGCACTAACGACAGTTGCCACAGTCACTAAACTGCCTAATTGGGGTCATACGATCCTAATTGTATCATTAAGACCCGAATCAAAACAAAACCTCAAAAGAAGAAAAAAAAACTTCCCTTTATCATCAAAAAGATAAAAAAAAATAAATAAATAAATAAAAAATGAGCATCATTAATTCCTTCTCTTATCTAATCTCTCTCTCTCTCTCTCTCTCTTTCTCCCCTTTTATGAGACCTCAAAATACCCCCCTTTTTCACCCGTCTCTCTCTCTCTCCCCCTCTCTCTCTCCCTCTTCCTCTCCCTCCCTCCCTCCCCTCTCTCTCTCTCTCTCTCTCTCTCTCTCTCTCTCTCTCTCTCTCTCTCTCTCTCTCTCTCTCTCTCTCTCTCTCTCTCTCTCCCCCCTTTTATCAGACCTCAAAATACCCCCTTTTTTCACCCCGAGAGCGAAAGGCGGTAAGAGCGGTCAGTGAATCATAATACGGCGGGTTTATAGCTTTCGGATCGTCTGTCTGTCGGGGAGATAGTTCACTTGTGGGTTTGTGGCGGAAATGGGGGGGGGGGTTGGCGGGGAGGTTCACGTACATGGAGAGACAGATACGCACACACACATACACGAATGCATATATATATCTATATGTGATTACACTCTCACACACAGACATACAAGCACATATACGTACGTACGCACACACACATACAGACACACAAGCACATTTTCTTTTTTACATGTGCTTATCATTGTCCATATTTGTTAACTTGCATAGATGTATGTATTTATGAATGTATGTAATAAAATAAAAACAACAACACGCAAACAAACAAACAAACAAAAAACAATCCATCCAAATGTCCAAAGAATTGCAAAAGACGGAGAACAACAACAAAAACAACAATAAAATTCGCGCAATTTCTGCCACACAAACGTCAGCGAAAACGGACGAGTTCTGGGCGTGTTCGGCTGCAGATGGCCTCGGCTTGGGAAATCGGATTCTTCGGCATCCATCTCTTTTATGACTTCCATGTTTTCTCGTTTTCTGTGTTGCTTAAATATATGTATTTTATCTTTTTTTAAACATATTTTGAACACATATTTGCCTATCTTTTCAGGTCTTATATATATTTTTTTCTATTCTGCCTATCTTTTCCTATCTATCAATCTATCCATCTGTCTATCTGTCTGAATGTATGTCTGTCTGCCTACCTACCTGTCTATCTATCTGTGCCTATCTATCTATATCACTTTATCTCTCTCTCTATCTATCTGTGTCTATCTATCAGCTTATCTATCTATCTATTAGTTTATCTATCTATCTATCTGCCTGCATATCTATCTCTCTGTCTGTCTGCCTGTCTGTCTATCAATATGTCTATCAGTTCATCTATCTATCTGTCTGCCTGTCGATCTATCTGTCTGCCTGTCTCTCTCTCTCTCTCTTCCTGTATATCTATCTGTCTCCCTATCTATCTATCTATCTATCTGTCTCTCTCTCTCTGTCCGGTCGTCATTCTTGCCACTGTCCGCTTTACGATTAGATTCCGGTGTGGATTATTGCTCTCTTTGACTCTTTGAAAGCGGTTTGCAGTCTCTGTGAAGCGGACAGAGAGAGAGGCAAGGAAGAAGGGACGGGAGGAGAGAGGGAGGGAGGAAGGGACGGGAGGAAGGGGGAGAAGGAGGGAGGAAGGGAGGGGAGGAGAGAAGGAGGAAGGGACGGGAGGAGGGAGGGAAGGAGGGATGGAGAGTGGGAGGGAGGAAGGGACGGGAGGAGAGAGGGAGGAAGGAAGGGAGAGAAGGAGAGAAGGAGGAAGGGATGGAGGAAGAGATGGAAGGAGAGAGGGAGAGAAGGAGGAAGGAAGGCGAAGGGAGAGATGGAAGAATGGAGGGTGGGAGGAAGGGAGGAGAGAGGAGAGAAAGAGAGAGAAAGAGAGAGAGAGAAAGGGAGGAGAGAGAGAGAGAGAAAGGGAGAGAGAGAGAGAAAAGGGAGGAGAGAGAGAGAGAGAAAGGAGGAGAGAGAGAGAGAGAAAGGGAGGAGAGAGAGAGAGAGATAGGGACGGAGAGAGA
This sequence comes from Penaeus vannamei, assembly GCF_042767895.1. Taxonomy (NCBI): domain Eukaryota; kingdom Metazoa; phylum Arthropoda; class Malacostraca; order Decapoda; family Penaeidae; genus Penaeus; species Penaeus vannamei. The sequence goes on from NC_091567.1 coordinate 39,053,009, forward strand.
GAGAGAGAAAGGGAGAGAGAGAGAGAGAGAGAGAGAGAGAGAGAGAGAGAGAGAGAGAGAGAGAGAGAGAGAGAGAGAGAGGACATAGAGAGAGAGAGAGAGACAGATACAAGAGAGAGAGAGAGAGAGAGAGAGAGAGAGAGAGAGAGAGAGAGAGAGAGAGAGAGAGAGAGAGAGAGAGAGAGAGAGAGAGAGAGAGAGAGAGAGAGAGAGACAGAGAGAATTAGACAGAAAGAGAGAGAAAGAGAAAGAGATCGAGCGTAATAGAGAAAAAGAGAACAAGAAAATATAGAGAGGAAGAAAGAAAGAAAGAATAAGAAAAAGAAAGAGAGGAAGAGAGAAAGAGAGAGAAATAGAAAAAAGAGAGAAGGAAAGAGAGGAAGAGAGAAAGAAAAATAGAAAAAAAAGAGAAAGAAAAATAGAAAACAGAGAAAGTAAGGGAGGAAGAGAGAAGGACAGAACGAAAAATAAAAAAAGAGAAATAAAAAGAGGAAGGGAGAAGGAAAGAAAGAAAAATAAAAAAGAGAGAAAGAAAGAGAGAAAGAGAGAAAGAAAAATAGAAAAAGAGATGAGAGAAAGAGAGGAAGAAAGAGAAAAATGGAAAAAAGAGAAAGAAAGAGAGGAAGAAAGAGAGAAATAGAAAAAAGAGAAAGAAAGAGAGAAAGAAAGAAAAATAGAAAACAAGAGAAAGAAAAGGAAGAGGAGAAAGAGAGAAAGGGAAGAACAGAGAGCGGGGGTAGGGGGGGGGGGCGGAAGAACCCAAAACGTGGAACAAGGACAAGAACAACACACTTTGGGGTCGTATCTCACTCGCGCAATTAGGGAAAAAAAGACGAAATAATCTTCTAACGCCTTTTTTTCTATTCATTTCTGGCTCCCTCCTCTCCCTCCACTCCCTTCCCCTTCCTTTATTACCCCTCTCTCTCTCTCTGCACCCCTCATTTCCCCCTCTCTTTATTATTACTTTTCTTTACTTCCCCTTTCTCCCGCTCTCGTATTCGTTATCTTTGCTTTCTCCCCTTTTCCTCTCTCCCTATGTTTATTCCCTCTTTCCCCTCTCACTTTCTTTCTCTTTATTCTCCCTTCTCATCTCCATTTTTTACTCTCCCTTACCCTCTTCTTTTTATATTCTTTTTTTATTCCTCCTTTCCCTCTTCCTATATTCTCCCTTTACTCCCCTATCACCTCATTCTTTATTTCCTCTTCCCTCTCCCCTTCATATTTCTTTATTCCCCCTTTCCCTCTCCCTATCTTCTCTCTTTACTCCCCCATCCCCCCCTTTTTATAACCCCCTCCCCCCCCCTCCCCCCCCCACCCCCTCACACTCAGCTGTGCCGTGTCGTCACATCACGTGATCAGTGTCGCAGGAATCGGGAATATTCTCACGACATTTGGCAAAAACGTCACGAAAGAAGGAGAGAAGGAGAGGAGAGAAGGAAAAAAGAAAAGAAGGAAAGAAGTAAAGACAGAAAGTAGTAAAGACAGAAAGAAGGAGAGAAGGAGAGGAGGAGAGGAGGAGAGAAGAAGAGAAGGAAAAAAGAAAAGGAAAGAAGTAAAGACAGAAAGAAGGAGAGAAAGAAGAAGAGAAGGAGAGAAGGAAAGAAGGAGAGAAGGAAAAGAGAGAAGTTAAGAAGGAGAGAAGGAAAGGAGAGAAGTTAAGAAGGAGAGAAGGAAAGGAGAGAAGTTAAGAAGGAGAGAAGGAAAGGAGAGAAGTTAAGAAGGAGAGAAGTTAAGAAGGAGAGAAGGAAAGGAGAGAAGTTAAGAAGGAGAGAAGGAGAGAAGGAAAGAAGGAAAGAAGGAGAGAAGGAAATAAGGAAAAAAGGAAAGAAGGAGAGAAGGAAAGAAGGAGAGAAGGAAAGAAGGAGAGAAGGAAAGAAGGAGAGAAGGAAAGGAGAGAATGAGAGAAGGAAAGAAGGAGAGAATGAGAGAAGGAAAGAAGGAGAGAATGAGAGAAGGAAAGAATGAGAGAATGAGAGAAGGAAAGTAGGTAATCAGGAAAGAAGGAAATAAGGAGAGAAGGAGAGAAGGAGAGAAGGAAAGAAGGAAAGAAAGAAAGAAGTTAGGAAGGAAAGAAGGAGAGAAAAAGACAGAGGGAAAGAGAAGAAAAGAAGGAAAGAAAGAAGGAAAGAAGGAGAGAAGAAGACAGAGGGAAAGAGAAGAAAAGAAGAAAAGAAGGAAAGAAAGGAGAGGAGAGAAGAAGACGGAGAGATAGAGAGAAAAAAAAAGGTTGCTGATTGATGCTTATCGATCAGCTGTTCAAAAGCGAGGTGTCTCACGCCGGTAAATTGCATTTGCATATTCACAAGGACGGAAGGAAGAAGGCGGGAGGGGGGAGGGGGAGGGGGAGGGGGGAGGAGGAGGAAGGGGGGGAGGGGGATGGGGAGGGGGGAAAGGGAGGAGGGAGGGGGGAGGGGGAAGAGGGAAGGGAGAGGGGTGGGGGAAGGTGGGGAGGGGGAAGGTGGAAAAGGTAGGGGTGGAAGGGTGGAAGGGGTGAGGGGTGAGGGGGGAGAAGAGGAGGGGTGAAGGAGGAAGGTTGGGGAAAGGGAGGGGGAGGGGGAAGGAGGTAAGGGGAAGGAGAGGGGGAAGAGGGAAGGTGGGGGAGGAGAAAGGGGAAGGGAGTGAGGGAGGAGGGGAAGTGGGGAGAAGGGAAAGGGAGGAGGAAGGTGGGGGGAGGGGAAGGGAGGAAGGGGAAGGCGGGGGAGGGTAGGGGAGAGGGAAGGGGAGGGGTAAGGGAGATGCAGGGAAGAGCTTATCCAATTGCTAAGTCGTTTGTGATACGGTAATCTCATAATGATGATGATGACGGCAATAAATATGATAATAAACAGCGATCATATTAATCAAAGGAATTATCATTACAATTAAGTAATGCTAACGACGATAATAATGATAATAGATAATGATTATGTCAATTGAATATACAGTAATTATCGTAACAATCAATAAGTATTGATAACGATAATGATAATGATAAGTAAAGATTATATCACTCAAGTGAACAGTGATTATCATAACAAATAATAAATAATGATAAAGATGATAATAATGATACTAAAATATCATCAATCAAATGAATGATAATCAAAATAATAATAAATAAAAAAGTAAAAATGTATCCATCAAATAAATAGTAATGAATAAAATAATAATAATAATGAATAAAAAAGTAAAGAAAATGAATAGTAATTATCACAACAATAAAAAAATAAACATCAATTTTCCCGCCATCTGTCAGTGTAGCCATAACGGCGTCGACCGACCGTCTCCGACTCGACACTTTTAAAAGTTCTTTCTGCTAGTACTCGGAGGAAAATAGTGGGGGAGGCTGTGGTGGGGGACTAAGGAGGAGATGAGGGCGGCTTTTACTGCACGGCTGTAAAATGGCGGAGAGGCCGGGACACGTTGCAAACTTTCTTGCAAAACTGACATT
>NC_091567.1:39073938-39096438 GCF_042767895.1 Penaeus vannamei
AAGGAGGGGAGGAGGAGGAGGAGGAGGAGGAGGAGGAGGAGGAGGAGGAGGAGGAGGAGGAGGAGGAGGAGGAGGAGGAGGAGGAGGAGGAGGAGGAGGAGGAGGAGGAGGATGGGGGGAAGGGGAGAAGAAGAAGAAGAAGAAAAGAGTGACACAGACCCAGCGAGCAATCATCGAAGTCCTTGGGTCTCTGAAGAAGAAGGAAAAGAAGAAGAAGAAGGAGAAATAGAAAGGAAGGAAAAGAAGGTGGAGGAGGAGGAGGAGAAATAGAACAAAAATGATAAGAGGAAGTAGGAGGAGGAGGAGAAATAGAACAAAAATGATAAGAGGAAGTAGGAAGAGGATGATGATGATAAGAAGAAAAAGAAGAAAAGGAAGAAGAAACCCAATGAAAAAGAAGAAGACGAAGTAGCAGCAGAAGAAAAAAAATGAAAATAAAAAGAAAAGGAAAAGGAAAAGACAGAAAAAAAGCGGAAAAGCAGAAGAAAATGGAAAAAATAGAAAAGAAATCGTCAAAAAAAACGAAGGAATCCACGCGTGTTTTCTCTCTTCCAAGCAGGACTTTCACGTTCTCCAGAAAATAAAAGAAGAGCAAAAAAAAAAGAGGTGGATAAAAGAGGCACAAAGAGAAAATAAAAGAAAAGCAAAAAAGAGGTGGATAAAAGAGGCACAAAGAGAAGAGAGAAGAAAAGCAAAAAAGAGGTGGATAAAAGAGGCACAAAGAGAAGAGAGAAGAAAAGCAAAAAAGAGGTGGATAAAAGAGGCACAAAGAGAAAATAAAAGAAAAGCAAAAAAGAGGTGGATAAAAGAGGCACAAAGAGAAAATAAAAGAAAAACAAAAAAAGGTGGATAAAAGAGGCACAAAGAGAAGAGAGAAGAAAAGCAAAAAAAGAGGTGGATAAAAGAGGCACAAAGAGAAGAGAGAAAAAAATGTGGCATATGTAGTTGATGTCACGTGATTTTATGTAAGTTACAGAAGGCGGGACAACATGTAAGTAACTTAACAGATTTACAGGATTGTAAGTACGAACACTTCACTGTTACGTAATAAAACGATTACGTTATTCAAATTTAATCTCTCTTTATCAACTAAACTTATCATAAAGTCTTTTTGATACATCATTCGAGGCTGAAATCTGAAAATTGAAAATCAAGTTAATGCAAATATAAATCTGTTCAGTTCGACATTAATGGGATTAAGATTCATTTCCCTTTAATTAACCGAAATTGGCTAATCTTCTCGAGAAATGTCAACCCATAATGATGCTCTTTCGAGAGATTAGGCAGTGATTAGAATCTAATTAGCTTGATGGGGACTGATCAATTAATGCCCGGGAACCGCTTCGTTAGTCGGGACCATCGCTGTCACCACACTCCCTCCATCCCCACAACCTCATCACACTTCCCATAACAACACTCTCCCCATCCCCACAACCTCACCACACACTCCCCATCCCTACAACCTCATCACACTTCCCATAACAACACTCTCCCTATCACCACACACTCCCCATCGGACGCCACAACCTCACCACACACTCCCCATCACCACACTCTTCCCATCCCCACACTCCCTCCCCCCCCATCCCCACAACCTCACCACCAGCTGACCTCGGCATCACCCTACCTTTGCAGGACTTAATTGGGCGGGGAACGAAGCACCTCAGGGGACCAGGGAAGCGGGGGGGGGGGGACGAGGTTTAAAAGACACTCATATACACTCTCTCGCGCAGTGTGTCCAGTGCGGAATTTATACGTGTGGTTGGGTGTAGCGCGCAGGTAGATGGCGTGCGTGTGTGGGAGTTTGTTTGTGTGGGGGTAATGTGGGTGTTTGTAGTTCATGGTTGTTGTTGTTTTGTGTGGGGTGTGGGGTGGGCGTGTGTTGTTGTTGTGTGCGTGTGTGTGTTGTTTTGTGTGGGGCGTGTATGTTGTTTTGTGTGGGGCGTGTGTGTTGTTGTTGTGCGCATGTGTGTGTGTACGTATATCTCCATACACATGTCTATTTTTAGTGGGCGATACATATATATCCGTCCTTTTCTGCGTATATGTCCGGTACATATGTATGCCTATAATACCTACACGAACTACCAGCCGCTATGCCGGATTATCCGATCAGCCGGATAACAGACGTCCCCCACAGCCGCAGCGCCGAAAAACTGAGGTCGAGAGTTCGCAACACATCTACCTCAACTCGACGTCGATGTGGCCCGTTATTTAACTTTGACACCATTGCTGACATTTTTAATTGGCCTCGAATTCGTAATAGTGAAAAACTGACTTCATAGTGACAAACGGTGATAAAAGTGTAGTTAAGAATGAATAACATTCCCTGCGTTGTCAAGTTACTCATTCTCATTCATACTCTTATCTACAATACGAATAACCGGAAGAAAAAAAAGAAGAGAGAAGAGCTAGGTACTGCACTAAAATCGATGAAGCTGCACCAGACTTTGCAGCATGAATAAGTAACCATCTGAAGGCTTAAAAATCCAGGTGGTTCGCTTCCGATTAAATCTAAGGATTGTGTTTTGGCTTTTGATATCATATTTGCGTCCCTTTGATCTGGCCTGACCTGAGATTGAAGAAAAAAGGGGGCATTCACAACTCGTATTGTCTTATCAAAAGGATAAAATAAATTAAAGAGAATTATTAAAGATTGCGGTAGCGTCAGAGGCGGAAATTTAAAGGGTTCCTGTTCAATTTATCGTTGATATTGCGGTGGGAGAGAAAGCTAAATTCCAAGACATAAGAAACTTTGATTCTACTTACTAGTATCTAGTAACTGGAAATTTTGTAGAAAAAAAAAAACTAGAAAATCTTTTAGGTAATGTATGTAGGATCCAGAGCTCTCGTCTTTTTATATTTGGCTTTCTTTTCTATAGCAAAATCCACCATAAAAAGATATGGCAATTTAAGAGCTGTAAGAGAGGAAGCTAGATATGATAATATAATGCACATATGTAAACTGATTTTAATTTTCTACACTTTTCTAGTTCACTGCTTGTTCAATAATCTGCAATACTCTAACCTTCCTCGTTTTGAATAAAATCTGAACGTGCGGTACCTTTCAAAATCTATGCATCTATTTTTTGTCGGGTTCCCCATCCTGCTAATTGCACTGTTACAGCCACCCTTCTGTGCACACAAAATCAGGGATGCATAGATAGAACTGTGCATTTTGACTGCGTGAAAGCCAACTAGCCTTTTATTTTCATAGATTTGATCCTCTCTCTCTCTCTCTCTCTCTCTCTCTCTCTCTCGTGTGTGTGTGTGTGTGTGTGTGTGTGTGTGTGTGTGTGTGTGTGTGTGTGTGTGTGTGTGTGTGTGTGTGTGTGTGTGTGTGTGTGTGTGTGTGTGTGTGTGTGTGTGTGTGTGTGAGTGTGTGTGTGTGAGAGTGTGTGTGTGAGTGTGAGTGTGTGTGTGTGTGTGTGTGTGTGTATATATATATGTGTGTGTGTATATATATGTGTGTGTATATATGTATGTGTGTGCGTGTGCGTGTGTGTGTGTATCTATGTATGCATGTTTGTATGTACTCGTATGTACAGACATACACCAACAAAAAAAGGGTGCAACGTGAAGATCTAAAAATAGCATATATAAATAAATACGAATATATTTACAAGCAAAATGATTGATAAAAGATATATTCTCCTTGTGTGGATAAAACAGTACGAACACTAAAGAGAAAAGTCTGTAATGATAAGAAACACCGTAATAAATAATAATGGAGATTATGGAAAACCGTACAGCGCTTTTTCATGTGACAATAAGAATGACTGATTTAGCTGTCGGTTCGTTTGTTTGTCACGTCTCAAGCGGCATGGCTTCGTGGCGGTTTTAGTAAATGTGTAAAGTCACGTTTATTTGTCTGTCTGCCATTCTCTTTGTCTCTCATTCGTTATCTAAGTGTTTCTCTGTCTGTGTCTCGCTTTCTCTTTCTCTCTACCTCTCTCATTCGTTCTATTAGTCTTTTTCTGTCTGTCTGTGTGTCTCTTCCTCTTTTTCTTTCTCTCTCTCCATCTATCTATTTCCTTAATTCTCGCTTTCTTTTTCTCTCTCTCTCTCTCATTCGTTCTCTTAGTCTTTCTCTGTCTGTCTCTCTTTCTCCCTCTCCATCTATCTATCTCCTTAACTCTCTCTCCTCTCCTCTCATCCTCTCTCTCTTACTCCCTCCTCCTCGGTAGACCAGCAATTAAAGAAACAAAATGATTTAAATTTCCCCCGAGGCTGTCTTCCTTCCTTCCTTCCTTTCTTCCTTTCCTCCTCCTTTCTTCACTTCCTCTCTCACCCAACCGGCGGGAGAGGCGGGGAGGGAGTGGGGGAGAAGGGTGGGGGAAGGAGAGGGGGGAAGAGGGGTGGGGGAAGGAGAGGGGGAAGGGATAGGGGGAGAGGGGTGGGGGAAGGAGAGGAGGGAAGATGAGGGAGAGAGGGATGGGGGAGGGAGAGGGGGAGAGGGGGAGAGGGGTGGGGGAGGGAGAGGGGGAGAGGGGTGGGGGAGGGAGAGGGGGAGAGGGGTGGGGGAGGGAGAGGGGGAGAGGGGGAGAGGGGTGGGGGAGGGAGAGGGAGGAGAGGGGTGGGGGAGGGAGAGGGGGAGAGGGGTGGGGGAAGGAGAGGGAGGAAGAGGGGTGGGGGAAGGAGAGGGGGAGAGGGGAGGGGGAAGGAGAGGGAGGAAGAGGGGGTGGGGGAAGGAGAGGGAGGAAGAGGGGTGGGGGAGGGATAGCGGGGAGTGGGAGAAGGGGAGAAAGAGAGGGGGAGAAAGATGGGGGAGGGAGAGGGGGAGAGGGGAGGGAGCGAGTATATCATGCACAGTGGCGTGAACTCTTATGCCGTGAATCATACGAGGCAGCATGCAACCGACATACCAAGCTCAATGTGGCGAATTGTCCTCTGCCTTCTCATTAGGACCAAGGTAACGATTCTCAGTCGGGAAAAAAAAGACATCTGATTAACCTTTTTCCCCAAAATGTGCCACATTTTGGGAAAAAAAGACACCTGATTAACCTTTTTTTTCCCAAAATGTGCCACGTTTTGGGAAAAAAAGACATCTGATTAACCTTTTTCCCCCAAAATGTGCCACGTTTTGGGAAAAAAAGACATCTGATTAACCTTTTTTCCCCAAAATGTGCCACGTTTTGGGAAAAAAAGACATCTGATTAACCTTTTTTCCCCAAAATGTGCCACGTTTTGGGAAAAAAAGACATCTGATTAACCTTTTTTCCCCAAAATGTGCCACGTTTTGGGAAAAAAAAGACATCTGATTAACCTTTTTTCCCCAAAATGTGCCACGTTTTGGGAAAAAAAGACATCTGATTAACCTTTTTCCCCCAAAATGTGCCACGTTTTGGGAAAAAAAGACATCTGATTAACCTTTTTCCCCCAAAATGTGCCACGTTTTGGGAAAAAAAGACATCTGATTAACCTTTTTCCCCCAAAATGTGCCACGTTTTGGGAAAAAAAGACATCTGATTAACCTTTTTCCCCCAAAATGTGCCACGTTTTGGGAAAAAAAGACATCTGATTAACCTTTTTTCCCCAAAATGTGCCACGTTTTGGGAAAAAAAGACATCTGATTAACCTTTTTTCCCCAAAATGTGCCACGTTTTGGGAAAAAAAGACATCTGATTAACATTTCTTCCCAAAAATGTGCCACGTTTTGGGAAAAAAGACATCTGATTAACCTTTTTTCCCAAAATGTGCCACGTTTTGGGAAAAAAAGACATCTGATTAACCTTTTTTCCCAAAATGTGCCACGTTTTGGGAAAAAAAGACACCTGATTAACCTTTTTTCCCCAAAATGTGCCACGTTTTGGGAAAAAAAGACATCTGATTAACCTTTTTTTTTCCCAAAATGTGCCACGTTTTGGGAAAAAAAGACATCTGATTAACCTTTTTTTCCCCAAAATGTGCCACGTTTTGGGAAAAAAAGACATCTGATTAACCTTTTTTTTTCCCAAAATGTGCCACGTTTTGGGAAAAAAAGACATCTGATTAACCTTTTTTTCCCCAAAATGTGCCACGTTTTGGGAAAAAAAGACATCTGATTAACCTTTTTTTCCCCAAAATGTGCCACGTTTTGGGAAAAAAAGACATCTGATTAACCTTTTTTTTTCCCAAAATGTGCCACGTTTTGGGAAAAAAAGACATCTGATTAACCTTTTTTTCCCCAAAATGTGCCACGTTTTGGGAAAAAAAGACATCTGATTAACCTTTTTTTCCCCAAAATGTGCCACGTTTTGGGAAAAAAAGACATCTGATTAACCTTTTTTAGAAAAAAAGACATCTGATTAACCTTTTTTCCCCCAAAATGTGCCACGTTTTGGGAAAAAAAGACACCTGATTAACCTTTTTTCCCCAAAATGTGCCACGTTTTGGGAAAAAAAGACATCTGATTAACCTTTTTTTCCCCAAAATGTGCCACGTTTTGGGAAAAAAAGACATCTGATTAACCTTTTTTAGAAAAAAAGACATCTGATTAACCTTTTTTTCCCCAAAATGTGCCACGTTTTGGGAAAAAAAGACATCTGATTAACCTTTTTTAGAAAAAAAGACATCTGATTAACCTTTTTTCCCCCAAAATGTGCCACGTTTTGGGAAAAAAAGACACCTGATTAACCTTTTTTCCCCAAAATGTGCCACGTTTTGGGAAAAAAAGACATCTGATTAACCTTTTTTTCCCCAAAATGTGCCACGTTTTGGGAAAAAAAGACATCTGATTAACCTTTTTTTTCCCAAAATGTGCCACGTTTTGGGAAAAAAAGACATCTGATTAACCTTTTTTAGAAAAAAAGACATCTGATTAACCTTTTTTCCCCCAAAATGTGCCACGTTTTGGGAAAAAAAGACACCTGATTAACCTTTTTTCCCCAAAATGTGCCACGTTTTGGGAAAAAAAGACATCTGATTAACCTTTTTTTCCCCAAAATGTGCCACGTTTTGGGAAAAAAAGACATCTGATTAACCTTTTTTTTCCCAAAATGTGCCACGTTTTGGGAAAAAAAGACATCTGATTAACCTTTTTTAGAAAAAAAGACATCTGATTAACCTTTTTTCCCCAAAATGTGCCACGTTTTGGGAAAAAAAGACATCTGATTAACTTTTTTTCCCAAAATGTGCCACGTTTTGGGAAAAAAAGACATCTGATTAACCTTTTTTTCCCCAAATGTGCCACGTTTTGGGAAAAAAAGACATCTGATGAACCTTTTTTTCCTAAAATGTGCCACGTTTTTTTTCTCGGTTCCTAATCGCTACAAAAGACAACCGAATCTTCTAATCTTGATAATAAACGTCACAGGAAATATATGACATGGAGGAGTGAACACCGGTTTATTTTGTATGGGAATTTGGTTTACTTTTAAGGGAAGACGAGTCAATGATGCATAAATTGAATCGCGACTGACACATAATTAATGAATGTATCGATGTGATCATAATTTAATCAGGATTGCACCTGTCGACTGAAATCAGTTTGTAGGGGATACTGCAACGCCTGGTTTTAAAAGTGACATCGACCTCAATATCTCACAGAAACGAAAAAAAAAGATAGAGCACACATGTACATCCTCAACACACATACACAGAAACAGCTAAATACACAAAAGCACACACACACACACAGAAAAATACAATCTCAAAACACACACACAGAAACAAACGTAATTAAACACTCACACACACACAGACTCACACAGCCAAACGCAATTAAACACACACAGACACACAACGAAACACAACACAACAAAACACACACAAAACGAAACACACACACACAAACACACACACACTTAAACAAACGGACCAAAAGATGAAGCAGCGTCCTCGTGTGAGACTATTTGACCGGCCCTCTCCTTGCCCTGGGATTTCTGGCAGCGGAGGCAAATAACATTACTTATGAGCACGTGAGCAGTCCGGCCGCTACTGCAGGTGAAGGGGGACAAGTTGGCGCAGTCCTCAGTCGAGAGATGTAAATGGTCCAGCTGCTTATTGTTTTTTTTTTTTTTTTTTTTTTTTTTTTTTTTTTAAGGTTGAATTGCTTGTTTCATGGTGGTGGTTTTCGAATTCTTGGATGAATTAGCTGGTTGATTTTTTATTTATTTTTTCTTATGGATGTGGGCTTTTTTTATAATGGAATTGCTTGTTTTTTTATGGTGGTGGTTTTCGAGTTCTTGAATGAATTAGCTTTGTTGATTTTTTATTTTTTTTGTGGATGTGGTTTTCGAATTCTTGGATGAATTAGCTGGTTGATTTTTTATTTTTTTATGGATGTGGATTGTTTTTTTTTATAATGGAATTGCTTGGTTTTTTATGGTGGTTTTCGAGTTCTTGAATGAATTAGATGGTTGATTTTTTATTTTTTTGGTAGAGGTTGAAGACCGCGACGCGCGTAGATAGAGGAAAATGGACACCGCCATCTTATAGAGCGGGAAAAATAGAAGGGGATAGCGTATAGTTTAAGATGCACCGGCCTTATAGTCACCGCTAAATGACGAAAATATAACGCGCGGCCGCCTTTCAAATTCAAAGTCGATGAGCTTGTTTACCTTGCTAGGAAAAACACGACACTGACCCACGAACGCATTTTTGCGTTCGCGAACTAGTCCGTGTATCATTACGCGCTTGTCAAAACGATATTTGGCTAATTATCTGTGTCTGGTGGTACGCATTTATACCTTTAAAGTCTTTTAGTAATGTTATTATACTTCAATTGCCTATTTTTATATTTATCTATACCCTCAAATCGAATCCTGCGCATCGAGTGTTTCACACTTTCTTGCGCCAGCCACAGGTTGACAGCTCACCAACCCGCCCATTTCGAGATTGAAAGCCGGTGAGAAATGTTGCGTTTCCAGTGTTGTGTTGATTCTGGGTTCTTTTTAAAGACCTTTACAGTGGCATCGAAGAATAATTCGACTTCAGTAACCATCCCAGTTTTATATCTGAGCTCATCAAGAGCTCCAAAGGACGAAAAAGGTGATTAAAATCGAAGCAATCCCAACAGTACAAAGAAACGAAAGTTTCACGTTTCCGGATATAAAGGTATTTGGTTTATTATTTTACGGTGTGAATGCAGCTCTGTCTTGCCGTACATACCGTGGTGGAGAGAATGTGTCCTGGGGGGTGTTGGGGGGCTTGCCCCCCATCAACCCTCCCCTCGGGCAGTGCCCGAAGGGCACGCCTAGTCACGGCAATTTATATTGATATATTAGGTTGGTTGGTTTATTGGTCAATACGTTTTTGGGGTTTGGAACGTGTGAATTCCCGTAGATTTTTTTGCCGAAATGTGGGTTGGGTTCCCGTAGAGTTTTTTATTTGTTTCGCGTCAGTCCGTAAACTTTCAAAGATGGCGGTTACATCCGTAGAGTTTCATTGGCCGATTTTAAGCGCTTTTTGTGCTAGTTTTACGCATTTTTGATCGTTATTCTTCTTATTTAAGCTTGTTTTACCCCATAATTTCCCTGATATACTTCATGCCCTCCCCTGCTAACGGGACTATCAAATCAAGATCGTCGATGGAGAAATGGTACTCGATCTCCTGAACGATTCATTCGCAAAAGAAACAACGCCGAAAATCGATGAAATCATAGGATTTCATGCTGAAAAACATCATTTTTTTCGACTTAGTCTCTGCGAGGGTGCGTCGCGGTCTTCAACAATTACCATTTTTTTTTTGTGGATGTGGTTTTCGAATTCTTGAATGAATTAGCTGTTTTATTTTTTGCTTTTTTATGGATGTGGATTGTTTTTATAGTTGAATTTCTTGTTTTTGATGGAGGTTTTCGAATTCTTGAATGGATTAGATGGTTGATTTTTTTATTTTTTTTTATGGATGTGGTTTTCGATTTCTTTAATGAATTAGCTAGTTGATTTTTTTTGTGGATGTAGTTTTCGAAATAATATATGGCTGGTTTCTGTTCTGTGGAGGTGTTTTTCGAACTCACGAATTAAATTGCTGGTATTTTTTTTAATGGATATCGTTTTCGAAATCATACTTGACTGGTTTCTCTTTTGAAGTACGTGGTTTTCGACTTAAAAGATGACGTTTATTAATTTTTTTCATGCATGTGGTTTTAGAAATAATGGCTGGTGTCTTTTCAAGGTTTTCGAAATACTTGACGGATCTTTTTTTATGCCTGGGGTTTTCGACGTAAAAGCTAACAGGTTTTATTTTTTGACAAATGTTTACGATGGGACCGCAGTCACCACCCGTAAAAGACGAAGCCCCGACTCCCGCCAACAATGTTGTGAGCTGGGGGGGGGGGGCGGTGATTTCGTTCACACCATGTATTTTCAAAAGCAAAAGAATGTGGGAAATTGAAAATCCGAGCCAAGGATAGTATTTCAGATGAAAAAAAGAGTGGAAAATGTAGGAACACGAGAGAAGATTCGGTCACTGATGATTCGACGCGGTGTTGCGCGAGCGAACGAGCGAGTGAACCGCATCTTAAACGCACGAACTACCAGTAGGATCTCCGTATGAAAAAAATAAATAAACCGTATTTCCGATTGCCGTATTTCCCTGGACCCACTCCCGACTGTCTAACTTCCCTACCGGTGCCTCTAGATCGCCACTGACTACACTTAGAAATACAAAAAAAAGTTTACCTTAAAGTCGCGGGGACGGTGGCTGGGAAGTGACGAACCGCAGACGAAATTCTACAGCTGGATCACAATTACTGTATTTCACTCAGTTCAGCGTTATCCCCGATATTGTAACGATTTCAGTGAGAGATCGACTTCACCGCAAAGTTAGAAGAAAAAAATCGGAAACGCAAGTTAGCACTGTAAACAACCTTCACCTTGGAACAAACAACGGGAACTGTGACAAAAGAACTGTCAGATTTGCCGGAAGAGGGCAGCGGTGCGCAAGGAGGGGTGTACCGTGTATTTCCAATGAAACTATGGCACGTATATGGTAAAACCGACCATGTAATGTAATTTTCGAACTGACAGTTGACTAATTTATTTTCCTGTCGTATTTATTTTGGCGAAACGACTGCTATGTTACCGTTATTCGGTTTCGTTCTTATGTAGATGATTCATCAACTGTTTCCAACAACGGTAAGAAAGAAAATATACTTGCGTTATGGTAAGGGTGGAGAGGGAGAAGAAGAGGGAGACAGAAAAAAAATAGATAATGAGGAGGCGGGGCATAAAATGATCAGGATTTTGTATTTATATATGTTTGATCGTACATACCTAAAGACGAATTAGAGAGATTAGCAGATAGACACGTAAATAGCCACATAATTAGAGAAGCAGGTAGACATGTATCACAGATAGATGAATAGATACGTAGATATACATGTAGATATAGGTAGATAGGCAAATAAACGATTAGACACACAAGCAACTCACAGTCAATCATCAAGACAAACCAACAGACAGACAGTCATTAAGACGGATCAATTTACAGACAGACAGCTGAAAGACAGGAGGCTAAAAGGCAGACAGACCATCATACAGACAGACAGACAGGCAGGCAGACAGAAAGCTAACAGACAGACACCATCGAAAAGACAGCTAAAAGACAGACAGACCATCAGGCAGACAGACAGCTGAAAGACAGGAGGCTAAAAGGGAAAGATCAATTAGTCGACGATAGCCACGGGGACGGAAACAGCTGCGCCAGAGAACCGCTGCTCATCTCTCTTTCTCTTCTTTCCTCTTTTCTCCTCCTTCTCCTATCTCTCTCTCTTCATTTTTTAAAGCGAATTTGGCTTGTTTTTTTTTTCGTTTTTTTATATTATTTTGTTTGGTGCTTCTTGTGTTATTATTTTTTCATATTGGTTTTCTTTGTTTGTTGTCTACCATTTTCTTGGTATTATTTTTGTTTTTATTGTTGTTTCTTTTGTCTTTCCTTTGTATCATTCCCTCATCTCTGTCTCTCTCCCTCCCTCTCTCTCTCTCTCTCTCTCTCTCTCTCTCTCTCTCTCTCTCTCTCTCTCTCTATCTCTCTCTCTCTCTCTCTCTCTCTCTCTCTCTCTCTCTCTCTCTCTCTCTCTCTCACCCTCCCTCCCTCTCCCTCTTTCTCTCTGCCTCTCCCCCCTTCTCTTTCTCTTCCCCTCCTCCTTCCCTCTCCCTTTCTTTCTCTACCTCTCCCTTTTTCTCTACTTCCCGCCCTTTCTCATTCTCACTCTCTATTCCCAATCTTTATTTTCATCTCTCCGCTTCCACAATTTCTCCCACATTCCTTCCCGACATCAAACCAGAGAAGAAAAAAAAATCTTTGACCTTTTTTTTCCTTTTCTTTTCTCTCGCATAAACCATGATATTTTACCAGCCCCCAGACCTGACCTTGGCGTCCTGCAGTTGCAATGCTGATACCGTGATTATAAATCTACATCTCATATTTATTTCCCTCACGATATTATCTCTTCAAATAAGAGGACAGCCCTGAGGTTCCACGCAAAGACCCTGCTTGTTATTTCATTGTGTTTTATGATCATTGTTATAAATATTATTGTTATTATTATTATTATCATTATTATTATTATCATCATTATCATAGTTATCAGTATTACTATTATCATCATTATCATAGTTATCAGTATTACTATTATCATTATTATCATCCGTATTATCATTATTATCATTATCATCTGTATTATCATTACTATTATCATCATTATTATTATTATCATCATTATCATTATTATTATTGTTATTATTATCATTATTATTGGTAGTAGTTGTAGAATTATCATCATCACCATTATCATTATTACGTATGTGATATATATTTGTTTATTTTTTTGTGTGTGCTGAGGTTCGTGTTTGCATTATCTTTTATGTTCAAACTCCGTGTTACATTGGTGTTACATGCCATAATCACCCATTACATTATCAAGTCGTTTCCTCGTTGTGTAATGGGCTATTGCACTAGTTAAATCGCCCTGTTTAAGGTCGTTTCCTCGTTATGTAATGGGCTATTGCACTAGTTAATTTTCCCTGCTTATTTGAGGTCGTTTCCTTGTTATGTAATGGGCTATTGCACTAGTTAAATCGCCCTGTTTAAGGTCGTTTCCTCGTTATGTGATGGGCTATTGCACTAGTTAAATCGCCCTGTTTAAGGTCGTTCCCTCGTTATGTGATGGGCTGTTCACCAATTACTCTACCGTGTATCAGCCGGTTTGTTACAATTGTGCCAGGCCCGACCCAATGAATTTTCATAAATACAGATGTAGAAATAAAGGCATATCTGTTAATATATCTGGTAGATATACATTTAACCATCTATTTGCCGTGTTGATATGCGTGTCTAGACTGATAGATATGCATTTATTTCTTTATTTATGTATGTCAAGTAAACGAATATTCTTTGGGTCGGGCCAAGCACAATTCTGACAAACCGGCCGTTTATCTACAGTAAGGTTCTTTCTGTTCTATGTCGACTTGAGTAATGGGTCATTCACCAGTGTATACAAAAGAGGTATGTGTGAAAATGCATATCTTCATAGTGCAAGAGGTGTATTTGACCTCTTTCGATTATAAATAAGTCAGGGATTCATATGTCTCTCTGGCGAAATTATAATCGAAACCAATCATAGACATTTCTGACGAATATGTATTCGAAACCGATCAAATACACCTCTTGTATTGTGAAGATATTCTTTCTCATTCACACCCTTCTACAAGACATTTTCTCTCATTCACACCTTACTACAAGACATTCTCTCTCATTCATTCCTTTCTACAAGACATTCTCTCTCATTCATACCTTTTCTGCAAGATATTCTTTCTCATTCATTCCTTTCTACAAGATATTCTTTCTCATTCACACCCTTCTACAAGACATCCTCTCTCATTCACACCCTTCTACTAGACATTCTCTCTCATTCATACCTTACTAAGACATTCTCTCTCATTCATACCTTACTACAAGACATTCTCTCTCATTCATGCCTTTCTACAAGACATTCTTTCTCATTCATTCCTTTCTACAAGACATTCTTTCTCATTCATTCCTTTCTACAAGATATTCTTTCTCATTCACACCTTACTAAGACATTCTCTCTCATTCATACCTTTTCTGCAAGACATTCTCTCTCATTCATATCTTTTCTGCAAAACATTCTCTCTCATTCATTCCTTTCTACAAGATATTCTTTCTCATTCATTCCTTTCTACAAGACATTCTCTCTCATTCATACCTTACTTCAAGATATTCTTTCTCATTCATTCCTTTCTACAAGACAGTCTCTCTCATTCACACCTCTCTACAAGACATTCTCTCCCATTCATGCCTTTTCTGCATTTCCCGCCACGGAAAAACGGCTCATCCCCTCACCAATCCCTTTGTTCCATTGACTTGATGTTGTCCCCTTATGATTTGCAATTCCACCGCCCTTTAGACTGAGAACGCACAGCCATACTGCGGGAGCGTGCTAATATCTGCAGTGAGTCTAGTGCGCCGTCTGGTCTTTGTTACTGGTTCACCGGCTTAAGCGGGTCGCGTCAAAACAGATCGAGGCACAGGCGGGGTCGCGCCTTCCTTCCTCGCGAATAAATACATGCGGCATGAATAGATAGATAGATAGATGGATGGATAGATGGATGGATAAATAGATAGATAGATGGATAGATAGACAGACAAACAGACAGACAGACAGACAGACAGACAGATAGATAGATAGATAGACAGATAGATAGATAGACATAGATAGAAAGACATAGATGATAGATAGATAGATAGACATAGATAGAAAGACATAGATGATAGATGGATAGATAGATAAATAGACAGATAGATAGACAGACAGACAGACAGACAGACAGATAGAGACACACATACACTCACACACACACACATATGTTAAATATATATACCATGAATACAATTTGGTACGACCCGCATGTCCTGTGTCCTGTGTTAAAAGGTTACACGGCTGCATTTACTACTACAATTAAGCAAGAAGTGAGAAAGGACATTTGGAATCTCCCTCCCGAGAAATCTCTTCCTCTGTTGCTTTTCCTTTTGTCTCTTGAAGGGGCTTCGCGACCCGGCTGGCGAGGCTTCTGGCTGGGACGGCAATTTGGGGCTTTAATAGTGTGTGTGTTGCAGAGTGAGAGGGGGAGAGGGAGAGGGGAGGGGAGAGGGAAGGAGGGAAGGGAGAGGGAGAGAGAGAGGGAGGGAAGGAGGGAGAGGGAAGGAGAGGGGGAGAGAGGGAGTGGGAAGGAGGGAGGGAGAGAGGGGGAGGGAGGGAGAGGAGAGGAGAGGAGAGGAGAGGAAAGGAGAGGGAGATAGAGAATGGAGAGGGAGGGAGAGGGGAGGGGGAGGGAGAGAGGGAGGGAGGGAAGGAGGGAGGGAGAGGGAGAGAGAGAAGGGGAAGGAGGAGAGAAAGAGATAGTTATAGATAGAGAGGGAGAGAGGGAGAAACAAAGGGAGAGAAAACGTATGTGTGTGTACAGTATGTGTTTACATTATCTATATCCGTCCATACATGTTCATTTCTGTCCATTTCTGTTTAATTATCCCTACCTATTAATTTCTTTCTGTCACTGTTTCCCACTTGCTCTCCCATCATCTCTCTCTCTCCCCCTATGTCTGTCTCTGTCTATTTGTTGCTCTCTCTCTCTCACCTTCTCTCTCTTTCTCTCTCTCTCTCTATCTATCTATCTATTATATATATATATATATATATATATATATATATATATATATATATATATATACACATTAGCCTTCTAAAATCCTTTCTGACGTCTTTCCTGCAACATCACATAACGGGATCAACAGCGCGCGTTGTCTCGCTATAGACGAATGGCACCTGCGCCTCCCCGCCCTCGTTCAGAATCCAAACCCATTCCCTCGCGCGCTGAAGGGAATCGGATCCCCTTCCATCTCCATTCACACACGCACGCTTCGTCCTTCTCTCCAGTGATACCCGATTCCATGCTTTCGCCAGCTACTTGGAATGCTCGAGTGCGATTCCATTATTCTCTCGTTCCCTATTGTTCCCGCGTTTCCAACCCATGCGCCGTTAATTTTCGTAGGTGTTCGTTCTCTCTCCTCTTTGTTCGGTCACGTTCGCTCCGCCGTCCGGTAATGAGAAGCAAACACGAATAAGTACGTATTTTTTTTTTCCTTTTCTGTTCGTTCGGCCGGATGTTTTACCCCATAGTTGCCGGTTTACATTATTTATTTATTCATTTTTTTACCCTATAGTTGCTGGTTTACATGTTTTTTTTTTATTTTCTTATTTATTCGGGTAAGGAAATTATTTTTAAGCATTTATAGTATTGTTTATGAATAAATATAGGATGTTTTCGTACTAATTAATGCTGTTATAATCTATTATAAATTCTTAATTATCATTATCATCCTCACTTTCATCTATCATTAATAGCACTAAAAGTAACAATAAAAACAGCAACGGTAATAATAATAATGATAGAAGTAATAAACATCAGTGTTGGTATCACTCTTTATCAACATTCCTATAATTATCAAAATTACTATTGTCATTATCATCTCTACCGTTATTAATATTAACGTTATCATGATTAATTTCATAATCATGATTATTACCATCATTATCATTATCGACAGTACCACTATTATCATCGTTACCACTACCATTATCTCGAACAATCATTGCCATTGAAATTACTATCGAAAATATCATCATCATCATGATCAAAATCATCATTATCATCACTTTCATTCTCACTGTAGCTATTTCTTCTCAAAATCTAAAGCATTTAATACCTGCAGCAAATGTAGCTTTGACATGAACTACGAGCAAAACTCTACGGATAACAACCCACATTTAACTAAACGCTGGAATTAGGTGACTGAGCTTAGTAATGGACTCTCGATCAAAGTTGCTCCCAACTTCATTCACAGTTCCTCCCTTTGCTTCTCTCTCCCCTTTCGGCTTTGTGTATATATATATATGTATATATATATATATATATATATATATATATATATATATATATATATTTACACACACATACACACACACACACATGTATTTAGATACACGAACACACACACGCACACACACAAATATATATAAATATCTATTTATCTCTCTCTCTCTATATATATATACATACATATGTACGTATATATACACACACACCTTTGTGAATGACAATAAGTGAAGAAAAATTCGCTGTCGTGTTGTGTTAAAAACCGAGAACAAAAAAGAAACTAAAATCATTTATTTCTCTAAAAGATCAAATCCTTAGAAAAGATTTAGTTGAGAAACCAACAAGATATATCACTAAACGAAAGAATAAAACCAAAAAAAAAAACTATTTTGATATTTCCGATTCCCTTTATCTCTCTTTCTCTCCGTATCTTCCTTTTACTTAACTTTTCTTCGTTATTCTCCTCTCATATTCTTCCCTTTCCTCCGTCCTCCAATTCTTCCATACCTCCGTCCTTCTCCCTGTCACTTCTCCGGGTTTCACAAGTCTCATTCATTAAATCCTTTCCATTCACTCATTCATTTTCCTCGAACGAAAAGGTTTCATTTCATTTCAGTTACGACTCGAATGAATACCTGAATACAGACAACCCCATTGTGTTCGATTTTTTTTTTTATTTCGGAATGTCTCGTTTTCATACATTATCCTTGAGTGCAATTTGGCAGATGCATTTGTATATATATTTACGCACGAACACATACACACACACTTACACACACACTCACACTCATACACACATGTATTTACACACGCACGCACACACACACACACACATACATGTATAAGACACACACACACATGAATTTAGACACACACACACACACACATATTCACACACACACACACATGTATTTACACTCATGCACGCACACTCACACTCACACACACATGTATATACACACACAAACACACACATGAATTTAGACACTTACACACATACACACACACGTACACACACACACACACTCATGAATTTAGACACACTCACATATCTATACACACAAATATCTATCTATCTACATTGCTGATGCTAATTTCGTGTTCCTAGTCAGACAACTGGAGAGGATTCTGATTATCATATATTAAGGTTGATGTTTTTTTTTATACAGAAGGATAGACGGAGTATAGATGCTGTTTATTATTTATTATTTACTGAAATGTAAAGGTATTTCTTGATAAGTGCTGTGTCTTCACGTATGAATTCATTACTGTGATTAAATAAATGAAATATGTATGTACCTGTGTGCCGTATAGAACATAGTCCCACGATAATAATATAATATAATGTTGTAAGATAGACTATATTAAGGATCATAAATGCTATCATGTAACAGAAGCACATCACGCAATTAGACTCTTATAATTTCTTTATGTAATGAAACTGTAATTCATATATACTGTTCCTTAATATCACTTTAATTCAACAAGAGTATGTTATGTGTATGTGATCTGTATGTTCACTCTCGGACTAAAGTAAGAGTGAACAGTAGACGTGAACAGAAAGATAACGATGCAACCAATATTATGCTTATTTATTGGATTTAATTCCATATTTCTCTATAAAATAAACCATTAGAGGGAAGTGACTATAATATACTGATAACAGAATGATAATCAGAATCCTCTCCAGGAGTCTCACTAGGAACACGAAATCAGCATCACTGTAGATAGATAGATAGATATTTGAATATATATATATATATATATATATATATATATATATATATATATATATATATATATGTGTGTGTGTGTGTGTGTGTGTGTGTGTGTGTGTATGTGTGTGTGTGTGTGTGTGTGTGTGTGTGTGTGTGTGTGTGTGTGTGTGTGTGTGTAAATATATATACAAATGCATCTGCCAAATAAGGAAGTAAATCCAGTAACCAAGCACAGTGTTGGTGCTTGCTTACTGGATATACTTTCTTATTTCTCCATAAAATACACCATCACAGTGACTACAGTACCCTGATAACACGTCGAAAACACACAGAACACTCACTTCAGTCACGGATAAACCTCTAGTAGTGCTATTTGACCTTTGGTGTCTAGAACTCTTATTTGTTTCAAGGATTAAACCGCAATCAAACCTGCTTCGAACTTCCGTCTCGAACACCTAAATACCGTGAAGCATTATTGGTATCATTGGCACGGTTTCGAAGCTTCATTCACGCTTCACTCCACTTTGTCCGAAACTGTAAGTGCTGTAAGTCGAGGAATGGCTGGATCAGTAGCAACTGGAGGAGGTGTCATGGCGCCTGATTCTATTTCTGTTAAAAAAAAAGCACATGGGGTTTATTTTGATGACGTCAGAAAAATTACGAATCCTTTGTGAATAGGATCGATCATTTTGGTCTTTATCCATTTTCAAAAAGGATGGAAAATAATGACTTTAATAGCTATATTTTCCAGCCTTCCCCAAACTACTGTAGGAGCTGTAAGTCCTCGGCCGTACAACTTGTTCCGCCGTGTTCATCCTATCTCCCGAGCTAGATTTATTGTCCCTCGTAAAACAGGGGCGACAACACGAGAGAAAAGCCGCTGGACTCTCCGTTTTTAGGAGGACGGCGATTTTGCCAATCTCTTTGGTGTCTTTGGAGGTGTTTGGCTGTTGGGGCGCCTAAGGATGAGAGGTTGGGTTGGGTTGGGTTGGGTTGGGTTGGGTTGGGTTGGGTTGGGTTAGATTAGGTTGGGTTGGGTTGGGTTGGGTTGGGTTGGGTTAG
Source organism: Penaeus vannamei (assembly GCF_042767895.1). Lineage (NCBI taxonomy): Eukaryota > Metazoa > Arthropoda > Malacostraca > Decapoda > Penaeidae > Penaeus > Penaeus vannamei. The sequence continues at coordinate 39,093,597 of NC_091567.1, forward strand.
ATTAGGTTGGGTTGGGTTGGGTTGGGTTGGGTTGGGTTGGGTTGGGTTGGGTTGGGTTGGGTTGGGTTAGGTTGGGTTGGGTTGGGTTAGGTTGGGTTGGGTTGGGTTGGGTTGGGTTAGGTTGGGTTGGGTTGGGTTGGGTTAGGTTAGGTTGGGTTGGGTTGGGTTGGGTTGGGTTGGGTTGGGTTGGGTTGGGTTGGGCTGGGTTGAGTTGGGTTGGGTTGGGTTAGGTTGGGTTGGGTTGGGTTGGGTTGGGTTGGATTGGATTGGGTTGGGTTGGGTTGGGTTAGGTTGGGTTGGGCTGGGTTGGATTGGATTGGGTTGGGTTGGGTTGGGTTGGGTTGGGTTGGGTTGGGTTGGGTTGGGTTGGGTTGGGATGGGTTGGGTCGGGTCGGGTCGGGTCGGGTCGGGTCGGGTCGGGTCGGGTCGGGTCGGGTCGGGTCGGGTTGGGTTGGGTTGGGTTGGGTTGGGTTGGGTTGGGTTGGGTTGGGTTGGGTTGGGTTATGTTGGGTTGGGTTGGGTTGGGTTGGGTTGGGTTGGGTTGGGTTAGGTTAGGTTAGGTTTGGTTTGGTTAGGTTAGGTTAGGTTGGGGTGGGTTGGTTTGGTTTGGGTTGGGTTGGGTTGGGTCGGGTCGGGTCGGGTCGGGTTGGGTTGGGTTGGGTTGGGTTGGGTTGGGTTGGGTTGGGTTGGGTTAAGTTAAAGTTCGTGTCACACTAGCACTTTTTCAGTCAATTTTTTGACAATTTTATTTAACATAAATACAAACATTATCGAATATAGCTCTTGGTTTGACTGCTTGGCTGAAAAGGTTGACGGAAATGTTTTCAGACGGAAACGATCATTATCGTCTGACTAGAAAATCGTCAATTCGCTCAAAAATTGACAAAATTTCAGTAAATTGTAAAAAATATTGACGGAAAAAGTGCTAGTGTGACGGCACCTTAAGTTGGGTTAGGTTAGGTTAGCTTTCGTTAGGATAGGTTAGGTTAGGTTAAGTTATGTTGGGTTAGGTTACATTAGGTTAGGTTAGGGTTGGTAAGGTTGTTGGGTTGGTGTAGGATAGGTTAGGTTAGCTTTGGTTAGAATAGGTTAGGTTAGGTTAGGTTAGGTTAGGTTAGCTTTCGTTAGGATAGGTTAGGTTAGGTTAGGTTAGGTAAAGTTAAGTTGGGTTGGGTTAGGTTAGGTTAGCCTTGGTTAGAATAGGTTAGGTTAGGATAGGTTAAGTTATGTTATGTTATGTTAGGTTAGGTTGGGTTAAGTTAGGTTGGGTTAGGTTAGGTTAGGTTAGGTTAGGGTTGGTTAGGTTGTTGGGCTAGTTTAGGATAGGTTAGGTTAGCTTTGGTTAGAATAGATTAGGTTAGGTTACGATAGGTTAGGTTAGGTTAAATTGGGCTAGGTTAGGATTAGGACGTCTGTCGTGTTGGTGGGATAGCATAAGGGCGTTTTCTGAATTCTTCTGTTACCAAATTGTAACGAATAATTTTGTATCCCTTGAGTAAAAAAAAAGTAAACGAAATCAAAGAGAAGGATGTGATGTTTCGCCTTTCGCAAAAAAAGAAAAGACAATAATATAAAAAAAATGAAAAAAATAAAAAGTAAAGAAAAAAATAATGAATAAATAAATAAAGAAAATAAAGAAAAAGATGCGTGCATCCCAAAAGGAAGAAAGATTGCATTTTAGAAAATATTAAGAAATGCAGCGACGGCAAAGAGAGAAAGAGGGAATAGAAAGACTGAAGCAAGCAATGGTACCCCTCCCCCCCTCCCTTTTCTCTTTAAGCCTCCTTCCCTTCACCCGGCTTTGACCTCCCCCCCCCTTCCCCCTCTCCTTAAGCCCTCCTTAACCTCTTTTGAAACCTCCCCTCCCTCTCCCTCTCCCTCAGGGCTCTCCCCCTCCCTCCCCTCCTTACAAAGCCTCCTACCCTTCCCTCCCTCTGGTTCCTTCTTCCTCTCCCTTTGACCTGTCTTCCCTCCCTCTTCCTCTCGAATTTCCTTCCTCTTCCTCCTCCCTTTGAGCTCCCTCCCTTCCTATCCCTTCAATCTTCTTCCCCTTTCCCTCTTCTCGAACTTTCTTTCCCCCTCCCTCTCCCTATTAGTTCCATCCCCCTTCCTTCTCCCTTTATCCTCCCTTCCCTCTTCCTTCCTCGAGAACTTCCTTCCCCTTCCTCCTCCTCCCTTTAAGCCCCCCCCCCATCTTTGCTCTCCCTTTGATCCCTCCCTCTCGAACCTACCTCCCCCTCCCCCTCCCTTGGAACCCCCCACCCCCTCCCTTTGAACCTCTACCCCTCCTCCACCTCCCCCTCCCTTAGAACCCCCAGCCCCTCCCTTTGAACCTCCAATTCCCTCCCTCCCCTCCCTTTGAACCCCCACCCCCTCCCTCTCCCTTTGAACCCCCACCCCTCCCTCTCCCTCTCGAACCCCCCACCCCCTCCCCCTCACTATGAACTCCCCATCCCCCTCCCTTAGAACTCCCAACCCCTTCCCCCTCCCTCTCGAACCTCCCGCCCCCTCCCTTAGAACCCCCCACCCCTCCCCCTCCCTATGAACCCCCCTCCCACCCCCTCCCTCTCGAACCCCCCCACCCCTTCCCCCTCCTTTTGACCCCCTATCCCCACCCCCTTCCTCTCCATCAGAACCCCCTCCCCCTCCCTATGAACCCCCCACCCTCACCCCCTCCCTAAGAACCCCCCTTCCCCCCCACCCCCATCCCCCTCCCTATGACCCCTCCCCCTCCCTTAGGACCCCTCTCTTGAAAACCTGCCAACACAAGATCCTTTTTTTACAGAATTGAGAAAGCGCCCGTGGCCGCTCGATCGAGGGAATGGCATAATCAGTCGGTGGT
>NC_091567.1:39101438-39106438 GCF_042767895.1 Penaeus vannamei
ATATATATATATATATATATATATATATATATATATACACATATACATACACATACACATGCATACAAACACATATAATTATGCTATATACATAACTCACGCAGCTATACATGTATCTGACCGAGCGTACACCCACGCACACATACGCACACACGGAACACCCCCCCACCAACCCCTATCCGTCAGAAGCCAGCCCTCCGCTCCCCACCATCCGGAACCCGCCCTCAGCCAATCCTCCCCAATCCATCCTGGCCAAACCACCCTTGTTTCCCTAATCGTTGATTGATTCGAGAGAGATTCCGAAGACCGAAAAAAAAAAAAAAAAAAAATTGGGAGAGAGAACCTGCAGTGCGGTCCGACCTCAGCCGCTGCCTGCTTGACCTCGCCTCGGCAAATGTGGTCTTTTCTCATCGCCTTCTTCGCAAAGGTGTAATTACGAAGGAGAAACGAGAAGGAATGGGGGAAAATGAGAACTTTTTCTCTCTCGGAAAATCAACAAATGACATCTCTTAGCTTTCTCCAGCTCTTTATCTCACCTCATCTGTTCCCCCTTCCTCGCTATTTCTCTGTTCATCCATTGTTTCTTATCTATTCCTTAACTTCTCTAATAAGAGAGAGAGAGGGAGAGAGAGGGAGGGATAGAGGGAGAGAGGGATAGAGGGAGAGAGGGATAGAGGGAGAGAGGGAGAGAGGGAGAGAGGGAGAGAGGGAGAGGGAGAGGGAGAGGGAGAGGGAGAGGGAGAGAGAGAGAGAGAGAGAGAGAGAGAGAGAGAGAGAGAGAGAGAGAGAGAGAGAGAGAGAGAGAGAGAGAGAGAGAGAGAGAGAGAGAGAGAGAGACACAGAGAGAGAGAAAGAGACAGACAGACAGACAAACAGATAGAGACAAACAAACAGACAAACAGCCATAGACAGACCCCATCCCATTCCCAAAGTCCCTCCTCACCATCACATCCCCCCCAACCATTTCCCCATCCATCGCACCTATTTCCTCCCCCCTCCCCCCCTCCCCCCCACCGCCACCCAGCAACCGTGTGTGTGTGGGGGGGGCGGGGGGGCGGCTTAGACATCAGGGTCTTGGGACGCAGAGCATAATGAAGATGACGAGGTAAAAAAAAAAAAAGATGATGATGATGATGAAGGAAAAAGGGAAGAAAAAGGTGAAGAAACCTGAAGAATAATATGGAGGAGTAAAATAGGAATAAGAAGGATAAAGAGAAGATGACTTTAACCCAAAGTCCGCGCCGGTTCATATGACAGGGCGTTGATGGCAGGATATCACGTGTGCAATCAGACGGGGGGGGGACCTGCTGTCACCTGGTCAGTTGGGGTCGGGAGGTGATCCGTGGTTCGAGTGGGAGAGATAGGGGGAGATAGAGAGGGGATGAGGGGGTGAGAGAGTGAGAGAGGGAGAGGATGAGGGGATTAGGAAATGAGAGAGAGAGAGAGAGAGATGAGAGAAAGAGAGAGAGAGAGAGAGAGAGAGAGAGAGAGAGAGAGAGAGAGAGAGAGAGAGAGAGAGAGAGAGAGAGAGAGAGAGAGAGAGAGAGAGAGAGAGAGAGAGAGAGAGAGAGAGAGAGAGAGAGAGAGAGAGAGAGAGAGAGAGAGAGAGAGAGAGAGAGAGAGAGAGAGAAAGAGAAAGAGAATTTACCAATCTCCCCATTCTTCTCCCTCATTCTTCTTCTTCTTCTTCTTCTTCTGCTCCTCCTCCTACCTCCTCCTCCTCCTGCTCCTCTCCCTCCTCCTCCTCCTCCTCCTCCTCCCTCCTCCTCCTCCTCTCCTTCCTCCTCTTTCACTCCATCAACGGCCAATTTCCCCCTTCTTCTCCCTCATTCTCCTCCTCCTCCCCCCTCTTTCCCTAACAATTTACCAATCTCCCTCATTCTCCTCCTCCTTCTCCTCTTCCTCTCCCTCTTTCCCTCCCCAATTTACCAATCTCCCTCATTCTCCTCCTCCTTCTCCTCTTCCTCTCCTTTCCCTCCCCCAATTTACCAATCTCCCTCATTCTCCTCCCTTCTCCTCTTCCTCTCCCTCTTTCCCTCCCCCAATTTACCAATCTCCCTCATTCTCCTCCTCCTTCTCCTCTTCCTCTCCCTCTTTCCCTCCCCCAATTTACCAATCTCCCTCCTTCTCCTCCTCCTTCTCCTCTTCCTCTCCCTCTTTCCCTCCCCCAATTTACCAATCTCCCTCATTCTCCTCCCCTTCTCCTCTTCCTCTCCCTCTTTCCCTCCCCCAATTTACCAATCTCCCTTATTCTCCTCCTCCTTCTCCTCCTCCCTCTTTCCCTCCCCCAACGGCCAATTTCCCCATTCGTTCTCCCTCATTCTCCTCCTCCTCCTCCTCTTTCCCTCCCTAATTTACCAATCTCCCTCGTTCTCCTCCTCCTCCTCCTCCTCCCTCCCCCTCTCCCCCTTCCTCCTCCTCCTTCTCCTCTCCCTCTTTCCCTCCCCCAATTTACCAATCTCCCTCGTTCTCCTCCTCCTCCTCCTCCCTCTTCCCTCCCCCAATTTACCAATCTCCTCGTTCTCCTCTCCTCCTCCTCCTCCTCTTCCCTCCCCAATTTACCAATCTCCCTCGTTCTCCTCCTCCTCCTCCTCCTCCTCTTTCCCTCCCCAATTTACCAATCTCCCTCGTTCTCCTCCCTCATTCTCCTCCTCCTCTTTCCCTCGCCCAATTTACCAATCTCCCCTTCTTCTCCCCCATTCCTCCTCCCTCCTCCCCCTCTTTCCCTCCCCAATTCTACCAATCTACCCTCATTCTCCTCCCTCCTCTTCCTCTTCCCTCCCCCACTCTACCAATCTCCTCATTCCTCTCCCTTATTCTTCTCCTCCCTTCCTCCTCCTCTCTTCCTCTCCCTCTTTCCCTCCCCCAATTTACCAATCTGCCCATTCGTTCTCCTCCTCCTCCTCCTCCTCTTACCCTCCCCAATTTACCAATCTCCCTCATTCTTCCTCCTCCTCCCTCCTCCTCCTTCCTCCTCCTCCTCCTCCTCCTCCTCCTCTCCCTCTTCCCTCTCCTCTTCCTCCTCCTCCCCCTCCTCCTCCCGTTCCTCCTCTTCCTCCCCCTCTCCTCCCCTTCGTCCTCCTCCTCCTCCTCCTCCTCCTCCTTCCCTCCCCCAATTTACCAATCTCCCTCATTCTCCTCCCCCTTCCTCATTCTCCCTCTTTCCCTCCCTCAACGGCCCACGACAACTCCTGCCGGCCGACGCTGTGACAAGAAAAGGAATCGATCTGCTTCTCGCGTGAGTGAGTGAGGAGCCAACGAGGGGAAAGGTAAACAAAACAGACAGACGACCTTGCATTCGCTGTATACGTCATCGTGAAAATACGTCATCAGATGTATACGTCATCGTGAAAATACGTCATCAGATGTATACGTCATCGCTCGCCGTATATACGTCATCAACCGCCTTATATACGTCATCAATCCCCGTATACGTCATCAACCGCCTTATATACGTCATCAGTCGCCGTATACGTCATCAACCGCCTTATATACGTCATCAATCCCCGTATACGTCATCAACCGCCTTATATACGTCATCAATCCCCATATACGTCATCAACTGCCTTATAGACGTCATCAATCCCCGTTTACGTCATCACTCGCCGTATACGTCATTGGTCGCCGTATACACGTCATCAAGCACTTGCGTCACGAAGCGTCTACGTCACGGAGCGTGCGTGCGGGGGAACGGATGCGCGTTCGTTGGCCGGCTGCCGGCTGCCGGCTGCGCGTGTGACGTCATACGAGTTTAGAGATTTGGACTTTTTATATATATGTATATATATATTGTTTTCTTATCTTTCTTTTTTTTTATCCTTTTCTGATTTCATTTCTGTTCGTGTGTTTATTTTCTTTTCATCTTATGTCTTATGAGTGACTATTTTTTCTTGGCTAAAATGTATGTTAAAATGTAGCAATATGTATATACATATCTATCTATCTAACTCTCTCTCTCTCTATATATATATATATAAATACATATATATATATATATATATATATATATATATATATATATATATATATATAGATAGATAGATAGATAGATAGATAGATAGATAGATAGATAGATAGATAGATAGATAGATAGATAGATAGATAGATAGATAGATAGATAGATATAGATAGATAGATAGATAGATAGATAGATATAGACCATCTTGAGAAATAAAATCAACACGAATCTTATGATTAAAAGATTTCAAAGAACTCATTCTTTTCTTGACATCATTCGGCAAAAAAAAAAAAAAAAAACACCATTTTATTTCCTCGTGAACTAAGCCTTATGGATCCAGACATGAAAAGACATTCACTTCAAGGAAACACGTGAGGCAAAATATATCACGATGCGGCAACAGCAACACCGCACTAACATAAATATCTGGGCAAATAACCGGGGGCATCCTTGTGATTTTGCGTGGGGTGGTGGAGGGGTGGAGGGGGAAGGGGTGGAAGGGGGTGAAGAGTGGAGAGGGGAAGGGGTTGGGGTGAAGAGGGGGTGGAGGGAGGTAGGAGGGGGAGGAGGGTTGGTGGGAGTGGAGGAGGGGGTGGAGGGAGGGGGTTGGTGGGTGAAGAGTGGAGGGGAGTAGGAGAGGGTGGAGGGTGAAGAAGGGGGAGGGGGTTGAGGGTGAAGAGTGGGTGGGGGTGGAGGAGGGGTAAAGAAGGGGGAGGGGGTTGGTGGGAATGGAGGGGTAGGAGGGGGTGGGAGTGAAGAAGGGGTGGAGGGAATGGAGGGGGGTAGGAGGGGGTGGAGGGATGGAGGGAGGGGGGTTGGGTGGTGAAGGGGGAGGGGGTAAAGAGAGTTTGGGGGAGGAAGAGATGGAGGGAGGGGGTTGGGGGTAAAGTGAGGGAAGTGGGTGGGGGAGGAGGAGGTTGCTGGGTAGGCAGAGGTTTTGGTTGGGATGGAAGGGGTTGGTGGGTGGGGAAGGGGGGTAGGGAGGTATGGAAGAGGGGTTAGAGGAGAAGAGGGGTGGTGGGGTAGGAGAGTGAGTGAGTGA
>NC_091567.1:39111438-39116438 GCF_042767895.1 Penaeus vannamei
CGAGAAGCAGGAAAAGAGAAAGTAGAGAGAAAAGAAGAGAAAGCAAAAGCAGGGGGAAGAGAGGGAGGGAATCCGCACTTGGTAAGGGTCCAGCTGATTACCCGAGTCGCCGCCCACATCGCAGCTGCCAACCCGCCCACTCTCACGTGTCTCCTGAAGTCTCCAAAATTACACGACATATAGATTTCTCTCTCCATTTACGTAAAGTTGTTAATGTGTAATTGTTCAGGTGTGTCTTAAATGGACTTCGTTAGATAGATAGATATGGTGATTGATAGTGATAGTAATAATGATAATGATAATGATAATGATAAAAGTAATAAAAATAATGATGATGATGATGATAAAACATGATAATGATAATGATAATAGTAATAATGATGAAAATAATGATGATGATGATGATAAAACATGATAATGATAATGATAATAGTAATAATGATGATAAAACATGATGATGATAATGATAATAGTAATAATGATAATGATAATAGTAACAATGGTAATGCTAATAGTAATAGTAATGATGATAATGATAATAGTAATAATGATAATGATAATAGTAATAATGATAATGATAATAGTAATAATGATAATGATAATAGTAATAATGATGATGATAAAACATGATAATGATAATAGTAATGATGATGATAAAATCGCTGGTTCTCGACCCCCCAGGCGACCACCTCTTCCTGCTATGCCTGCTATTGTCTGTTCCGGAGAGTTGCTATTGAACTCTAACTTTCAGGCGTATCTTCATTGAGGAGGAGGAAGAGGAGGAGGAGGAGGAGGAAGAGGAAGAGAGGAGGAGGAGGAGGAGGAGGAAGAGGAAGAGAGGAGGAGGAGGAGGAAGAGGGGGAGGAGGAGGAGGAGGAAGAGGAAGAGGAGGAGGAGGAGGAGGAAGAGGAAGAAAAGGAGGAGAAAGAAGAGGCAGAGAGGAGGTTGAGAAAGAGGAGGAGGAGGAGGAAGGGAGGAGGAGGGAAGAGGAGGGATGAGGATGAGGTGGAAGAGGAAGAGGAGTAGGAAGAGGAAGAGGAAGAGAGGAGGATGAGATTAATGAGGAGGAGGAGGAGGAGGAGGAGGGGGAGGAAGAGGAAGAGGAAGAGGAGGACGAAGACGAGGACGAGGAGGAGGATGAGAATGAGGAGGAGGAGGAGGAGGGTGATGATGAGGAAGAGGAAGAGAGGAGGATGAGAAAGAGGAGGAGGAGGATGAGGTGGAAGAGGAGGAGGAGTAGGAAGAGGAAGATCTGGAGGAGGAGGGAGAGGAAGAGGAAGAGAGGAGGAGGAGTAGAAAGAAGAGGAGGAGGAGGAACAGGAAGAGAGGAAGATGAGAATGAGGAGGAGGATGAGAATGAGATGGAAGAGGAGGAGTAGGAGGAGGAGGAGGAAGAGGAAGAGAGGAGGATGAGAATGATGAGGAGGATGAGGAAGAGCTGGAAGAGGAAGAGGAGGAAGAAGAGGAGGAGGGAAAATGGGATAACCAAGTAGAAAAGAGGGAGATTAAAGATAGAGGAAAGAGATACAGGAAACGTGGAAGATGAGACACAGAATGACAGACAGAGAAAAGAAGAACAAAAAAGAAGAAAAAGGAATAGATATATAGACGAAAATGTTCATGAAACGTTCTCTGTTCTGCGCTGCTTGTTCTATCTGTTCTCGATGGCTTCCTGCTGAATTTATCTAATCTTGAACTCTAATATTCAGACGTATTTTCATTGTTCTTCGCGCCCAAAAAAGAACAAAAAAGAAGAAAAATGAATAAATATATAGACGAAATTGTTCAGGAAACGTTCTCTGATCTGTTCTGCACAGAATGACAGAAGAACAAAAAGAAGAAAAATGAATAAATATGGAGATGGAAGTGTTCAAGAAACGTTCTTTGTTCTACGCTGCTTGTTCTATCTGTTCTCGATGCCTGTTGAATTTATTTAATCTTGAACTTGAACTTATTTTAAATATTCTTCGTCAAGGGAAAAAATTAATAAGTTTATAAATGAATAAATTGAAAAAAAATAAAGAAAAAAAACATTAGTAATAAAAAAAGATAAAAAAAAACATTACTAATAAGAAAAGAAAGAAAAAAATAGTAATAAAAAAACAAGAAAGAAATAAAAAAAAAACATAAGTAATAAAGAAAAGCAAAGAAAGAAAGAAATAAAAAAAAACATTAGCAATAAAACACAACACCAAATAACATCTCGAAACATTTTCACTCTGCTATACCTACTAAATCTAGTTTCGATAATCTACTAAATTCAGACACCATTCAACCCTTCATATAACCCTTCAAATCACAATGAAATGATAATTAATTTTATCATTTAATTAAAGATAATTGAAATGATAATTAATTTTATCATTTAATTAAAGATAATTGAAATGATAATTAATTTTATCATTTAATTAAAGATAATTGAAATGATAATTAAATTTATAATTAAAATTAATTGAAATAATTAAATTGAATTAAAGATTAAAGATACATCGCATTAAAATGATGATACACTCGAATAAATGGAAATAAGATACACATCAATGATTGAAACAAAATGAAACAAAATGTATTCTATTGAGATATGTCTTTTAACCTTTTTTTAAAACTTTTTTTAAACTTTTTTTTATTTATTATTATTATTATTTTTTAACCAATTCTCTTCTCTGAATTGTTAATACCAAGTAATTGTATTTTTATTGTATTTACATATTCAGTTTTCATGCGCAAATTCAGTAGATTTAGACGTAAGAAAATTGGTTTTATAAATGATGACACGTTTATAAGTAAAAAAGTTGAGGTGCATTTTTATTGTAAATTTATATTTTTATATTTCGTGAGTCTTGCAACAATTAAGGAGTTTCTTGTATATACAATTTACTTTCTTATGTAATTTATTAAATGGAAACATTTCAAAACATGTCATCATACAATACACGCCGTTGTATAATTTGTACGGTTGTGCAAATGATATTGTTATAGTTGTTGATATGATGATAATTGTCATTATTACTGTCATTATCATTATTGTCATTATTACTATTATTATCATTATTGTCATTATCATCATTATCATTATTGTTAATATCATCATTACTATGATTGTTATCATTATAATTATTATCGTCGTCAACACTGTCATTTTTATCATCATTATTGTTATCATAATTACTATCATCATTATTACTATTGTTATCATTAGTGTTACTATAATTAATAATACTATCATTATAACCATCATAATTAGCATCCTCATCATTATCACCATCACCATCGATAGTAACAAAATTCAAAATACCAATAACAGTCTTTACAACCATACCATTATAACGACCATTTTACACCACCATTATTTAAGCCAACATAACGGCACCTCATAATACCCCCCCCCCCCCCCCCCCCCGGCCTCTAAAGCTTTCCTAGAACTCGTGTTATCGACGAGTGCAAGTTAGAGCAGCTGCAAGTACAATATATATATATATATATATATATATATATATATATATATATATATATATATATATATATATATATATATATATTTTTTTTTTTTAGTTGAGACAGATTTTTTTTTTCTGTCCATTTACGCACAGTTATTAATGTGTAATTATTAGGATGTATTTTAAATGGTCTTAGATAAATATATATAATGATGGTGACAATGATAGTGATAATGATAATAATGATGGTGATGATAATGATGATGATGATATTGATAATGATAAAAGTAATAATGATGATGATAATAATAATAATAATAACAATAATAGTGATGTGATGATGGTGATGATAATAATAATGGTGATAATAATAGTAATGATAATAATGATAATGATACTTATAATGATAATAACCAAAATAACAATAATACTAATAATAATGAATGTAATAATAATAGCAATAACAATACTGATGGTGATAATAATAACAATGAGAATAATGATAATAACAACAACAATAATATTGAATAAACAAATAAATAAACAAAACGAAAATCATTGCAAAAATTCGTTGCAGAACTAAAGACACACGTTAATTCCGTGACGTCATGAGAATAACGTTTCCAGAAATTTTCGTTCACTTTCGAATGGCTGCGGTCACGGCGAGGCAGTGAATCTTATTTAGGAGATATTTTGGACACAAGAAGAAGCGAAGATCTATGCTTATTATCTTTTTCTTTTTTTACTTTCTCTCTTTTATCTCTGTGTTTTCTTTTCTGTTTGTTTGGCTCTGTTTATGGTTTTGTTTTGTTTTCTGTCTCTCAATCGTTTCTTTCTTCTCTCTTTCTCTCTCTCTATCTCTATCTATCTGTCTATCTATCTCCTCCCTCTATCTGTTTATCTATCTCCCCTTATTTCTCTCTCCATCTATTCATTTATCTATCTCCTCCTCCCTCTCTCTCTCTCTCTCTCTCTCTATTTGCACACCTTTCTCCCTCCCTCCTCCCCCCTCCCTCACTCTCTCGTTTGCATCCTTAATTACCCTAATTAACGCCAACAAAACCTTCACGACCTCCATTAGCGCCGTATCTCACTCCCGCCAAAGTATTCAAACGCTCTAGCTCCCCGCGCCAAATGAACATGCTAAAGCGGATCCATCAAGTGAGAAAGATCATCGCCGTAAAGTATATCTAACCGACCAGCTGTGCGGTGGTGCCACGTCTCGTCAATGAGTAATGCGTTGCGGCGGTGCCAAGTCGATTTGTTCGTTGGGGTCGTTTTATAATGATAATTATTGCCGTTATGAGTCTTATCAATTATTAATATCATCTTAATCATGTTACTAATATGATTTATCAGCATTATCACCATCATTATCATCATTGCAAAAAGCAAGGAAATGAAGAAATCAAAATAAAGAATATTATAAAGGAAAAAAATATGTAAATATAGATAGAAGAAGAAGAGGATAACAATGAAAATGAAGGAAAATGAAGAAAGAACAAAAAGAAGAAGAAGAAGAAGGAAAAAGAAAGAAGACGATAAAGGTGAAGAAATAAGAAT